>NC_043007.1:7021890-7049390 GCF_006345805.1 Octopus sinensis | reverse complement strand
TATATACATATATATACACTTACACATACATATACATATCTACACATACAATATATGTATACATACACACACTCACATGCGTACACGTATACACACATGTATATATACACACACGACCACACATACATATACACACAGAAAAATATATATACACATACACACACATACTCACATACACGCATACACCACAATATCCACACACACATATGCACACACAGCACACTAGTCCCTATATACACATATATACACATACACACACATATACACACAAATACATATACATATAATATATATAATATATATATATATATATATATATATATACATATGTGTACCTATGCATACCTACACATACACAACATATATATATACACATACAAATACAGACCCTTCCCTAATTTTAATTTTATTATCTTCATTTATTACTTTTGTTATCTTTGATCGCTGGTCACAAACATCTTGGCTATGACAGCCAGTCCATTTATCTGTCTACTGGAAAACAAGCACTCATTTACTCACGCACACTCTTTAGCACGTACACTCACTCATTCGTACACTCATTATATGTTATATTCATACATACATACATCTACATACATTCACGTATATACACATACGTACGCGTACCTACAGATTCATGTCTACACTCTTAGAAGGCTAGTCTATACATATACACCAATAAATATAAATACACACACATACATATACACCTACATACAAATACATACATGTATATATATATATACATATATATACATATTCACATATATATACATACATATATATATACACATATATATATATATATATATTTTTTTTTAAATTTTTTTATTTATTCTATCTAATTTAACACTGACTCCTTGACCACTCCCCCAAGTATGATATTTGCGCTATGCCTACCCCCAAAAGTCCCCCACCAACACCCCTTTAAACCTGCCTAAATGTATAAATGCCAATACAATTCTTGTTAACTAGCTTCCTGAAGATTTCTCTTGAATGAAACAGTTCTAGTCCTGTAGAAGCTCCTTCTATATAATAAATTAATTTTACTCTACTATGTATTGGAGTACCTTATTTACTGTGGTTAACCCCGAATCAACCCGGGACCTACATATATATATTATATATTATATATATATATATATATATATATACATATGTGGTGTGTATGTATATATATGTGTCTGTATATATATATATATATATATATATATACATTTAGGATATATATATGTAAGTGTTGCCTGTGCGTGCATGCATACAAAGGTACACACACACATACATATATATATATTACAATCTGTCCTACACCCATCTTCACTCAATATCAATAGGATAGAAAATACGACTGACCCTTTAATGAAGCAGACTTCATAAATATTTCATTCGTGTGAATGTGTATATGAAAATTATAGGCTAGAACAACAAAAGCAAAAAAACCTCAAAAACCTCTCACATTTCCCCTATTGGCAAGCATAAAATCTTGGAGATTTTTCCATCGCATCTGCATTAATTTGTTCGCTGTGGTCATGAAACTCTATAAGTTGCATGTTTTCAAAACAAATTAGTAACTCCTGCTTCTATGAATAAAGCTGCCATAAAGTGAAGCAAAGTTATCCAAGGGTCGAGCTGCAGCACACATCCAATTTCCTGTCGCTCGTTCACACATATTTCAAATGGGTTTTACTTGGAAATCATACAGTATAATCAGCATTTTTAGCTAAGTAAATCCGAAATACTTCTTTGATCTTGTGCGGTGTTCCACGTATCAATTAAGAGAAGTGATTAGAGTGAATCTACATCTCACAAACAGCATCTTTCACCGTAATAGGCGCAATTTAGATGTTGAATAACTAATAAAAACTATGGTTGTGTTTGTTTCTCTTCTAAATAAATATGTCGTATTTGTAATAAACATATATATGTATATATGTATATATATATATATATATATACCACGCCCTCGCGTTGTTGGTTTTGCGTTTGTTATTTTTGCGGATTTATATGTGTGTGTGTGTGTTTATAATGCAATATATGAATGTATGGACCTACGTGCGAACACAAACATTCGGGCAAAAAGATAATCTATTTGATAGCACTTGATTTTGAGATCCACTCATAAAATGCCTTTGTGTCTGTTTTTTAATGTGTGCGTGCATGCGTGCGTGTGTCTGCACATGTATGTGACACCTGCAAACACATGGGCCTCTCTCCCTACGTCAAACATTTCTCTCACCTGGACAACAACAACAACAATGTCTGTAGCCATTCTGCTCTGCCACATTGCATTTATCCTTGATTTCAGAATACCCGCTGTCTTTAAATAAATGCACCGCTTAGTTGCCTGCTTGCCCATACTGAGACGATTTCCCCTGTAAAAACCGAATCATTCTCATTTCCCAATCTCTACACGAACCATTCTTGACAAACACGTATTGCTTACTAATATACAGACAGAGCAAATACATTTTATCTATGTTTATTCATTTCTAAACCCACCTCTATATGATCGCAACTGTCTTTGCAATTATCTGTCCGTTTGACACCACATTTTCTCTATATCCTTACGCTACAAAATTCTCCTCATTTCTCTGGTCGTAAATCACTTCAAACTGGCTGATTGGTTCAATCTGTGCAGCTGTAATTTGCATGGTAAATATCAGAAAAACCTTTGAGGTCATCATAAATGAATGCACACAGCATACGCACAGAAATCGAATGAAATATAGTAAGTCTTATATATTATTTCCATTATGATTTCTGCAATTTTGCATTGCTCGCAGTCTTTACACACCAAAGTTCAAACAAGCTACAAATAACGTAAAATAGTATATTTGTTTCAAAAGAAGATTTAAAGGGACTATTTTCACAGACAGCCTAAAGAATGAAAATGTATTTGTTAAAAGGAAGACCAGCAGTACATGAAACGCAAGCATATAACCAAGCGTGCCCACCTCAGTCGCGCTCTAAAATTAAATGGAATAAAATAAAATGAAATCAAATAAAACAAAATAATAAAGATGAAACTCAGATAAAACTAGAAAACTGCAACTCAGTCCTCAGAACCCTAACTACTCCACTCTTACTCGCTCAGATACATATAGACATCACACACACACACACACACATACACACACACACACACACACACACACATTGCCATTGATATATCTAAATGAAGATTAAGCGTTAATGCATTTCTTCTTCACGGAACTTTGAATACCGCTACGTGTGCAAAGCAGTTGCATATAGGGACACAGATGCTGAACATCCTAGAAATAGCAGGTGATTTAACTCTGGTTGCCTTCAAAAGTATAGAAAGCTGAACATCACATTGGACACCTTCAACACAGGTTTGTTGGATTACAGGTGTGGTATGGATAAAGACAGACAACTGAAATATAAGGACAGGTTGGAATGTGGAGAAACTGAAATATGTTGGATTTCATGCCTGTATCGGGGAATCTAGTTTAGCCCTAAAGGAGATAGAGATAATATATCTTGTACACTGCATGATAGAATCATAGTTATTAAGTTAATGGTGCATCAGGATTGACTGGATTACACATCAAACCATCCTCAACACCACCACCACCACAACAACAACAACAACAGCAACAAAATATATATGTGGATGAATCAGATGGCTAAACATATAAGATTTCTATTGACAACAACAAAGTATTCTGCAACACCAAACGCATTTCGGAAAGCCTGGAAGGGCAATGAGGAATCGCTTTTATTTCGTATGAAATTGATGCAATCAGAGAGAACATTTTCTTTTGCTGAAATCGATTTTCTTTTGTTTCAAATTGGTTCTCTTTTATCAAATATTGTAGATACACAATAAAATTTGTGTGTACACATCAACGGTTACTCAGAAATCATCCGATAAAATTGACTATAATTATTTTTGCGCAATTTCTTCGATTAATGTTTTTCCTCCAGAAAATATTACATGTAAGATTTCATTAAAATTCCTCATTAACTTCATTATTAATAGATACTGAAATTTACATTTAAAATCAGCAGCTATAAAACACAATTTATACAATACATATGACGCAAAACAAAAAAGAAATAACAAAAAAGAAGAAATCTGATAAAGAAACGTTGAATACAGGAGAACACAAGCCAAACTCTAAACAAACTAAAAGAAAAATATATGAAACTTAATATAAAAACAAAAGCTAAAAGAAAATTGAGAAAATTGAGAAAAGCGAACAGACTGACATTAAAAAATAAAATATGATTGATGTACGTTACGTGTTTTCTTTCTGAAAACTTATAAGCCTTGTTTTATTTATGTATTACATAACGGCAAAACTTAAAATTTATCGCTAAATAACCTTACAAGTGTTTCTCCTGCAATGTTAGATTCTTTGAAACGATTTAATCATTGAAATGATTAAATCTTTTTCTACGTCTCTCACGGGATACATATGTGCGTATGTATGTATGTATGTATGTATGTGTGTATGTATGTATGTATGTATGTATGTATGTATGTATGTATGTATGTATGTATGTATGTATGTATGTATGTATGTATGTATGTATGTATGTATGTATGCATGCATGTATGTATGTGCGTATGTATGTCTATAATTATCTATGTGCGTGCATATAAATATGAATATACATATACATCTATATGTGTGTGTGCGTGTGTGTGTATGTGTGTGTGTTTGTATTTTGTAAGTATGCGTGCAGAAGCATAAGTGTCGTGAGCCCATATGGATAACTATGTTATGCAGAGACTGAATCTAATTTGGTGTATCAAATATTCAGATCTCGACTTAAGCCTAAATTAATTTAATGAACTGATTAAGCATATCAGAATATGCAAATAAATTCATACATCTGAATCCCCTTCAACACTGAATACATAATTTCGAACCAATTTATTCAGATACGTATATCATCCACAAATGGGAAAACTAATAATACTTTGCAATGCAAGAACACCAGAAATCCATTAACGATAAATCACTTTGATTAGGTTACAATATGCTACCACAGCTTCAATTCTTCAAAGCAAATTGCAATTTATTCGCATATGCGGGGGAAACTCAAAATGTCTTTACGGCCTGGGAATAAAACCTCGTAAAGGAAAATATTGATTTGATAAAGAAGAAAATAATTTTGCACATATCAAAATATGAGATTGCCAAACCACAATTAACCAACCAGCAAGAAATTATTTACACACTTTATATGTGTTGATTTGGTGGTATACAATCAGATCAGCAATTCTTTACAAATGGTTGAGGCGAGAGATTTTAGCGAGAGAGAAACAACATTTTAATCTGGAATTTCCAAGAGAGAAAAATATTGGTTTAAAATTTTAGCACAAGGTTTGCAATTTCGGGGGAGGTGTAAGTCGATTACATCGACCCCACGGCTCAACTGCTGCTTATTTTATCGGCACCGAAATGATGAAAGGCATAATCGACCTCAGCAGAATTTAAACTCGGAATCTAAAACCGGGCGAAATGCTGCTCAGCATTTTACCCATCGGGCTAATAATTCTGACAGCTCGCCATCTTACAAGAGAGAAAATACGAACACTGCGAAAAGGTGAATAACATATTGAGGTATTCTTGAGTTAAATTATACAAAACATATTTAAAGACCATTGGAAGTAAATGATGGACAAAACTGGAAAAGCTTTTCAAGAATATAAAAATACTTATAAAATCGTAATAAGAAACAAATGAGAAAATATTGAAATAGTTGATAAAAGAATACTAAAATTTAAAAGATATTTAAATATAGGTTTGGATATTTAAATGTGGTTAAGAAGCTCTTGTTTTCCGGTTTAGTTCCACTCCCGGATCTGGCCGACGAGATCGCTTACGAGCGGCGGCGTTCCGTGCCGTTGTTGGCGCATTCTCTGATGGTCCGGAGAAGACGACCGAACCCGATCGCTCAGAGGATGTAAAAGTCGTAACAAGGTTTCCATAGATGAACCTGTGGAAGGATCATTACCACCCGATCACCCGCTTCTCTGGCTGGACCCACGCCAAGCAACGCCTCGATAAAAGATATTTATACAAAGTTATAAAAGAAAGAAAAGATTACATCTATGCATCCATATCATTCAATGAACAGTGTTAAACGTCCAATCTTGCTTCGTATAATGAAGATATGATTATCTCCCTTGTCAAAGCTGTTACCGTCAGAGGGACCACATGCTTAAAGTCATTATTTAATTGATCCAACGTAGGCAGCAGAATCCCAATTAAAAGCAAAAGGAAACCAGCAGTTAATAAACGGGTCTCGAGTCAATCATCCAACTGATCCAAGCAATGTACGATTCCAACCTTTACCATTTTCAAACAACGTTATATTATGAAGTACGAAACATGTCCTTAAATAGCATAAATATGGCTATAAAGCAGTTAATAAGCAGTCTGCTACTGCGTATTAATAAAGGCTACACGAGGTAGTGTTGCCGAGTTTGAAGGAAAGCATGTATTACTTAGTGAGTGACACATCAAAGATAATGCTTATAGTATTTCCTAGAGAAGTTTTGCTATAACGAGTGATTCATATCTATCTATCTATCTATCTATATCTATATATATATATATATATATATATATCTATCTATCTATCTATCTATCTATCTATCTATCTATCTATCTATCTATCTATCTATCTATCTATCTATCTATCCGTCTGTCTATCTGTTCGTATGTCTATCTGTCCGCCCGGACAGACATATACAATTATATATGTGTGTGTGTATATGTACATATATATATATTGATTGATTGATTGATAGATAGATATAAACACGCTCACACAAACACGACATTCACCTTGGAGTATCCTTGAAACTTAAAGAATTCGAAGTTCCATTGGAGTAAACGTGATACTCTCATTAAACTCAAAGTTAATCAATAATTAGTCATAAAAACTTCATAATCAACTAAGCAAAGCGACAGAAAGTGTGTAATCAGGTTAATGGTATTCTCCAGTTTAGAATCGACATTAAGAATCTAATAAATATAATATTTCAAATATTCTACTTTGACATGTAATTCTATGCCGACCGGAAGTATACTGTAATTTATCCATCTATGTTGACAAATGTGGTAATCAATCAAATTATTCGACTTCAATCTTCAAAATGGCAGAGTCGTTAGGAACGCGGTAAAAAAAACAATAAATGGTTTGTCTCCTTTCTTTTGGTTCTTTATGTTGTAAGAGTTCAAATCCTGCCGCGGCCAATTTTGCTTTTCATTCTTTCCAGGTCGATAAAATATAAGAGTAGTGAGTCGCTGAAAATCAACTAATGATCCTTTTTCAAATCTGCCGACTTTGTGCATAAATCAAAAACATCCTCCTCCTCCTCCTCCCCCCATCTTTTCAAAAGTTTCCAGTGTGTACTATAATAGCTTCTGAGTTCATGTAGTCTTCTCAGTAGTACATTTGTAATGCGTTGGTGTCATGTTTGGTTGGTGTACGAGCTTTTTATCGTTTCATTTTACTATTTTCTATTTCAGCTGATAGGATAAATACAATATAAATTGCTTTTTGATTTTGTTCGTTGGTGATTTGTTTTCACATATATATATAGATTGATTGAGTAGTGTTATGAGTTATATTCTTCAGTGTATCATGTGTGGATACTTTGGGATGGATTATATCACGTCTTTACTTCACTGGGTTTCTAACCCCCAATGGATCCTTAAGGGCAGCACCGTAATGCCATCTAGGGGTTGATAGCGAGAGCGAGCTTTCTAATTCTACGTCTAAAAACTGCCATTTATTTCAATAGATAAGAGAAGGTTAGAATGAGTCGTCTCCAATATTGTTCTGATAAATTGCTTACCGTTCTCCAAATCAGAATAGCAAGGGTAATTAATTTCTTCTGCATTTGATACGGGAACTCGGGTAATGAAAGCGATCATTAGCAGCCATTCAACCTGACATTCTACCTACATACCTCATTTGAGTTCCATGACAGTTGAGATGTGTGTGAAAGGTTTTACCTGTTGTTGCGGTTGTTTTACCTGTTGTTTTCTTTTCGTTTACATTCTAACCAAAGAACATCGACTGCTTTTTTATTTCTTTGTCTTATCTCTAAGACTTAAAATGTTTTTCCATGCATTTAACCCCATCATATAATCGCCGCCATCTCTGGTAACTCCCGAGTGAAATCCAGTTGAAATCGTGTCGAAATTGCCTTCAGTCAAAAACTGATGAAAAGGAATACTTTCCATTCTTGTACATTGTCCTTCGCGTTTGACCTCTTGCTTATGCTTAACTTTTCCTTTGTATATATGTAACCACACACACACGTATGTGTGTGTGCGCGTTTTTTGTGAGTGTGTGTGTGTGTGTGTGTGTGTGTGTGCATGTACTTATACACACATGTATGTGCATGTGAGGCATCGACCGAACTTGTTTAAAACTGTACGACCAGAGCCGACTCGAAAAGTTCATACAGAAATTTTGAAACTGATGCTATCAACTCTTTCATGTCCGTAACATATGTTGTTCATATATATATATATATATATATATATGCAGCACGGACTTTGTCAGTGAACAGGTCGCGGATTTTAGCGACGAAAATATTTTGACAAATTAAACTTAAATGTTGAAGTGAATCGAACGGCTTTTGTGTGTTTCTTAAATGGCTTACAAACACCTTCCACGCTGCAATTGTTTTCGTTCCAGCACACGATCTCAGATCAAATCACTTGCTATGCGAGTACATCTCCGTATATATATATATATATATAATATATATATATATATATGCACATAAATTGAAATTTAAGATAGAATATAACTCTCATGTCTCAGCAGCGGTAGATACGACGAGTTGGAAATACTCAGCACCGATTTCCTATAAAATGCTGGGTGATGAGGGAATCAACAAGACTGATACATTGCTCTTTTGCCGAATTTATTTCTCGACCCGTTTCCCTAGTTTTTATATGGTTAAATGTAAGATCTTCAGCATACATCTAACTAGTTTGGGAAGACATGCGCACATCATAAATGCAGACCGTTACCATGGAGTAGAAAGAACAAGATATAAAGACAAACACAAAACTAATCGTGTTTCACATTCATAACAGGTTCGTTTTCTTTCAATCATTTGGAGCTGATCGATATGTACTAAAGACTATACAAACTTATAAACAAAGACTTATATCTTTTGAATTATCTATCCTTTGCAGGGTAAGTTATTAATTCATAATCTATATCAATCAGGGTCAATAATGTCGTTAGCAAACCCGAGGTCCTTGTTATCAGATAAAGGCCTAACAGAGTTACTTCATTGGGAATCATCCTAGTTACAGGTTACTGAGCGCTCTTTGACTCTCTTGTCTGCTTCTTCATCATTTAGGACCACGTTTCATTGTTACGATAATTCAACCATACAACTATGTAGGCACTCATTGCCACAGCTCGTTACTGCTACTGCTACTACTACTACTACTACTACTACTACTACTACTACTACTGCTGCATTTACTAATACTACTAATAATGCTACTGCTGCTGCTGCTACTACTACTCCTGCTGCTACTGCTGCTACCACTACTACAACTACTACTATTACTACTGCTGCTGCATTTACTAATACTACTATTACTGCTATTGCTGCTACTACTACTACTACTGATGCTGCTACTAATACTACTATTGCTGCTACTGCTGCTGCTGCCACTACTATTAAAGCTACTGCTGCTATTACTACTACAACTACTACTACTGCTGCTGCTGCTGCATCATAAGTAAATGAACAATCCCAGACAAACATTTAAACAGGGAGAAATGTCTTCAGCTTTCTTAAGTACCCGTATGTAAACAAGGTTTACAAGGTTTAATTGATACAGCCTAAGTAGTGTTTTGCATCGATCAGCTGACGATGAATTCGTTTTTCAATGTGTTTTACTCATTCATGCTTCACTGTGTGTGTGCGCGCGTGTATAGACACACACACACACACACACACACACACACATATATATATATATATATACGTAGGTATGTGTGTGTATACATCATGTTCTATCGGTACATCATGCTCAATGTAAATAGATGGTGGAAATGCAAATTTAGTGTCGTATTTTTATGGACGTGCTGTATTCCTAAACAGTATATATTGGGAGGGTCTGGGTGCATGCTGTTGAAAAAACCTAGTAAAAGAGAAATGTGTCTCGTATCCTCGCTAACCGCTGCTGGAATGGTTTACGGCTGACACACGCACTGGTAGGATTTTTTATTAAATTGTAAAACACAGAACATCCACACAAGATAATTACTCCGGGAGAAGACCGAGGTAAAGTTGCTTTAAAGAAAGTATGGTACACAGTTGGCTATATTAGAGCAATAATTCTGACGTTGTATATATTATATATATATATTATATATATATATATATATATATGAATTTTTTGTGTGATGAGATAAAAAAAGAAACAAGGCTGTATAAATATTAGAGCATTTATAGATAGAATGTCTTACAGCTGTTTCCAGGATATTTATTAATAATAACAGCTGTAAGACCTTCTATCTATAAATGCTCTAATATTTATACAGCCTTGTTTCTTTTTTTATCTCATCACACAAAAAATTCATATATACACATGCTGGCATAGAACCAACATTGAACCCTTTATTCGCAATGTTACCGAATCTGGAACACAACTATGGTCTGTCTATAGCACTTATTCAGCATTACCTGACACCTTTGGGTCTCAAGTACACCATCATCTCTAATATATATATGCATATATATATATATATATATATATATATTATATATATATATATATGCATATATATTATATATATGCATATATATATATATATGCATATATATATATATATATTATGCATATATATATATATATGCATATATATATATATATATATATATATATATATATATATATATATATGTGTGTGTGTGTGTGTGTGTGTGTGTGTATGTACCGAATACGTGTACAAGTGCATATTTTAATAAGTTCTGTATCGTAGCTGTGTACAAATATCCAACAATATGTTTATTCATTCGCTGCCATTCAAAAGTAGATTTCGCTGAAACACACGCGGAACATTACGGGCAGAAAGACGCGCAATGAATAGAATGATAAGCCGACATTAATGAGAATCTGTCTGGCTCCTACAACTATGTCCGGCCACTATTACAAGAGCTTTACAATCAATATCCGGTGGAACTTTCCTTATACGTTTTCACTAGTTTCGGTAAAAATATTATAATTTCGCCATAAATATGTTACATTCATGAAATCATAGAAAGACTAATATTGTACATACCTTTCAAAAGAAGGGACAGATTTCAATTGAACTGTGAGCTCCATTTTCTTGGTGATTAGATAAGAGAAAGCATTTAATGATTTGAACATGCTCACCTGTCTAGTATGTGGGGCACGTTTTCCAAATGGAACAGTTGTATTATTTATAGGTAAACACTGTACAATCCTTCGATCTGACTTGATATCGAACTTCATATTTATAGTATGTCAATCACAATACAGGAATCTGTTCCTCTTTTTAATGGACACCAAACTACATGGAACATATTGTAAATGGAAGTGTTGCATAATTTTCGGTAAATATGGTATCACATCTGAATAGGCATCTTCGTTCCTATATAGAACTACATGTTCCTGGTTAATGGACCTTCAAATTCTACTTTACGATATTCACATAATCTAGAGTGATAACAAAGTACAAAATTCATTGACACATGTGGGAACGCTCCTTTTATTTGCAATACATTCAGTCGGTAATGAATTTGATTTAAGATTCCAGTGAACTCGATAAAATGACTATTCAAACCACCCTACGGTCAACCTCACTGCCTCTGTAGATGCCTGAACATCATATATTAAGATTCCCTGCATAGCATAAACTTTGATGAATATGTAATCCAAATACTATCTCTGAAATATCAGCATTATTGAAGTCTATGAAAATAGTCGGTAACCAGATAAAAAAAAAAAACAAAGAAAAACAATCGTTCTGTTGAATTGCGTTACTGTGTGTTCAAACTCTCTATAAATCTATTCAGAATTAATTTTCCGCAAGACTTAGGATGTAATCCATGAATCTTCAAAATGCTACAATAATACCGATAAACTTGTAAACCTGCCTTTACAATAAAATGGTCCAAAGAATGATAATAACGATTTTGCTTCGAAACGAAAGCGACAAAAATGGGCATAACTATATTTAGAGCGTGGCTGAGAAATGGAGTAAAAGCCAGCAGCGAAAGAACATTTATAGCAACAAGTGCACTTCCTATTCGGACAATAAATAGTGCAACGGATAATCGATAAAAATATTATTCGTAACCTATTTTAAGTTGAACCTTAAAAGTACAAGGCAACAATTATACACCCTCGGATATTCGTTACGCCATATATGAAATGTATTAAATATTATATATACTTTTCGCACAAAACCTCTGTCTCATAAACACACAGTCAAACACACACACACACACACACTATTTATATATGCAAATTATAGATTATATATGTAAATTAGATTATATATCTAAATTTTACAAATGGCGTCTTTTGTCGTCTGTTTTTCCAGCGCGTGGAGAGACTTATAGCTAACCCCTTGTCATAATTATGTATAGAATTATTAAAATATATAGCGTCAGTGTATTTTGTCTCTATTTATATATATAACTATAGGCAAATCCATACATATGCACACACATATGCAGCCTTCGATTTTTTCCATCGAAAATGATTCCTCAAATTCATATTTACATGTTACCGTTTGTAGGTTTATATGCGAGCTTTCATATATATATATATATAATATATATATATATATATATTATATATATATATATATATATATTATATATATATATATATATATATTATATATATATATATGACATATCTTTTATCTGTTGCGGGTTTCAGCCAGAGGCTGAGGCTAAGTTGGTGCAGTTGGTGCACCGCATTTACTGCATCCTGGGATTTTTCCAGTATTGCTTCTGGTGAAGCAGCGAGTTGGACGCTGCCGCTCTTCCCTGTGCCTTCTGCTGCGATGTCGCTTCATCAGGTATTGCAGATAAAAAGTAAAAAAACATAAATTCCCTAAATTCCCTTCATTGTCTACTGATTTCACAGTCCTATTTATAAAATTTTTGGACCATCCCCCACCACCACCTTAATTCATAATTTTTCAAAGAGATTCCTCTCTATCTTTTAATGATACAGCTGGCATTGTTCGTTCCTTCGCATTGTACTTGTTTATATGTTTATCTGTTTGTTTATATATAATGTCCTAAGCGTTTTTGGGCCCCTTAAAACATATACCAGTTTTTCATATTTTTATTCATTTTTATTTTATTTATATCAACTCGTGTAACGATCTCAATAGCTTGCCCTTTGTTTTAAAATGTATGTGTGTACATGTATATGCATACATATACATATAATCTCTCTCTCTCTCTCTCTCTCTCTCTCTCTATATATATATATATAATATATATATATATATATATAATATATATATATATATATATATAGTTAATCCAACAAGAAAGCACAAAAAACACAACAACGCGAGGACGTGGAACAAATATAGTATTATTGGACGCTCAGGAAAGAAGGGATTTCTAACGTTTCGAGCGGAGCTCTTCGTCGGAAACATAGGAGAAAGCAGTATTATATATTATATATATATATACGCCTCATACATAGATGTGTGTGCCTGATATTATAACCTTCAGTCGGACAAGATTTAATTGTGATAATGGTGCATTTGTTTTAAATAAATGCTGTTTTCTAAAACTGTGCAATTTGCTTCGCTGTAAACCCGATTGTCAACTAAGATTAACGGAGCATTAAATGTTTTGCCAGTATAATTGCATTATGTGACGAAAAAATTAAGCGAAGGACCCATGTAGAGATGATGGAGGAGAGAAACGGGGTTACTTTGCTTTTATGTCAGCACGTATGAAATTTAGAAGAAAGAAGTGAGTCCATGGAGTAATTCTGTTCACGTGACGACGAGGTAATAGAATTGGAAATTTCATGATTTTATTATATAAACTAGGGGCCCATGGCATATAGTTTAAAATATTTTGATAATCAATTTTGAGATTTTGGAAAATTTGATTTATAAACTAAAAGTGCTTTCGTATTTCATATGTTAGCTATGATTTAGTAATGTATTTTGCTTTTGTATTATTTATTATTCTGAAAATGAACTAAATAAAGATGCATTAGTGGTGAGGCAACCTACGATATATTTGATTTATTTCGTTTGTTCTATTGTTCCGAATGTTGCGTTTATGTAATTGGATTATGAGAGAATGTGGACACATTAAGGGAAGCATGATTGAATGATTCGAATGAGGTTTGTAAACATAGATCATATCTATTCACTTTGTATTTGGATAGTCCACTGGATGCACATTTTAAACTTTCTTCTGTTATAAATCATTTTCTAGATTTAATACTGTAGTTGCATTTCTTGGATATTAGATCAATGTTACAGGGTTGTTTGACTCCAAATTGAAAAGAAAGATAAACTCGCAACATACAATATATATTTTTTATTACATAACGGGAAACGCCACCACAAATCGCAAATAAATAAATCCTCTTTTGTTACTCTTCGTGCAACTTCTGCTTCCTGAATTGCTACAACTTGCATAGTATTTTCTAAAATTTTACCACCGCGAAATCAACCGTTATTTTTCGACATTCGTAAAGTAACAATTTTTTGTGTACCCTTAGCAGCACTCAAGTACAAATAAGAAAAATATAACTTGTCACTACTAACATCATCGATACCCTCGATCAGTTAATTCTCCTTTTCCACTCGACATCTCGCAATACACTGCTGGAGTATCATGAATAGAAATCGTATATGCATAAATTTGGTCAATATGGAAATAAAAAGAGCGGCGAAAAACGAACCGGCTTAACCATCACCAGCACTATTACCTCCCCTCGCTATCACTAATGAAATTAAATAAATGATAATTACCCACGTCTCGGATTTACCTCGTTAGTCAAAGAACCGGTTGGTAAGGTGGCTAATCTCCATTTGACGTCCTACTAAACCAAAATCAAAATCTGTGAACGGATGGATGAACACTGTAGAATCAAAGGCAATTCAACAGTTATGAGTGACCCCTACTATTTGTTTAGACATATTTCTAGAAAAGAGAAAACTAATGTAACGCATGTGACTTCGTTTGAATCTCATGACTGACTAGTTCTATTGTAGCAAATACATACGTTCAGTTGAGAGTAGGATTGGTCCCATGCAAGGGACCAATCAGTGTCCTCGCTCAGAAGGCTTCACGTTCACGTGTCCATTAATCTGTAGCATCTCTGTCAAAACCTCAGTTATATTTTTCATACTATGTCCGACAATAGTCGGAACATGCAAAGCACGCGAAGACAATTCTGTGATAAACTGAAGTTAAGTCCTACCTTGAGTGTTAAACTCACTGAGCTTCGGCTACGTGCATACATACATACATACATACATACATACATACATGCATACATACATACATACATACATACATACATGCACACAAGCAAGTATAAATGCCTCTTCTGTATTTATTCATGTACATTCTTTCTTCTAGGAAGGAGGTGGTTTCTATCAATAATACAAAGCTCCATCTTTGGAATGTTGTTGACGAAAACAATGTCACATTTGAAACCTGAGAAAAGTCTTGCATAATTTTACTGTTCCAAGTTAGTTGGTTGATTTACTTTTCTGAAAATCCAAGCTTATCCAGACTGACAGTTGGCATTTACTTAGAAAGTCAAATACTCCAATTGTTATTGGTATAAATGTAAATTTGTAATCCGGATATAGAAGCTGGATATTTCGAAGCAGTTGTCCATAGTTTATCTTCTTTCTCTTTGATTTTCAGAGATATTCACATTGGCAGAACATTTGACCTCTATGACACTCCATGCTTTTTCCTGTCTGACGCAAACAGCAATATCCGGTCTGTTATGTTTACACTTGACAGATGTATTGATGGGAATGTTCCACCAGTATTCCTTGTGTAGGTATCTATGTACGTATTCAATAACAGTCGGTTCTTTCAATTTATTCCCGGGTAGTCTTTTCCCCCATTGGCATTGTATATTGATTTTGCGACAACTTCATGTCATTTAGGGGGGTAGTATCAGTACGAACATTTTGGCAGCTGCTAATCACATGTGTGATGTCTTCCACATAAATATGACATAATCTACATTTATGGTTGCATCTTGGAACTCCATCGACTTCACTCTTACTTTTGTTGATTAGGTGTTTAGTAGCAGTCTCCATTCTTGCAAATACAGTGTAAGGTCACGAGTCCAGGAGGGGCTTGCCTTTTTGTCAACATACTCACACAAAGTTGTTTCTCTTTTGTTATGCTGAACGTTTCACCTGCAGGTCTTCTTTCAAGTAAGCTTGCTCGGCTGATTTGGGGTTGTTAGGGAGGTCATCAGGAAGAGAGTACTTACTCACGAGCTACGTTTAACACGAAAGAGTGTTATTTTTGTTGCTTATATATATATATATATATATATATATATATATATATATATATATATATATATATATATATATATGCGCGCGCACACATCACATACACACGTGATTGGTATTTGCAGCTCTGAAATTTCAGTTCGTCGAGGAACTGAACTACGAAGTGCATTGTACTGGTGTTCAATATACGCTTCTGGGTGAAGAAAGAGAAAAAGGAGCAATCATTTCATAAACGCGGGAGCGCTTCTTGCTTGAAAATTACGATTAATGAGGGTAGGAATAGATTAGGAGCTAAGAAATACAAAATAACTCCAAAGTTGATCCCGAAAATTTGGTAATGAAATCAATTAAACGTTGTTGTTGTTAGCTTTCATCTGCAAACGTTTTCATACTTTAGCAAAATTTTATGTATGGCGTCCAACAATATGAAATTTTATAGATAAGAAATATCATTATGAATAGAATTAATATGATTAAAGATTTAAATATGTGGCTTAAAAGATATAAAATGATTTTATAATGGTATTATGAGTTGCAAATACCGTATTAGAAATAAAATTAAGATATTAGTAGAATATTTACACTGATGAAATTGAATAAACGTTGCACGGGAGTTTCATGTAACAATGGGTGAGGGATTATTTTAAGATTTGTATATGATTAATATAAGGGAATTTATACTAGTAATCTTTTCAACTGAAGACACAGGCCTGAAATTTTGGGGAAGGGATTAGTCGATTACATCGACCCTAGTGTTCCACTGGTACTTAATTTATCGTCCCCGGAAAGGTGAAAGACAGAGTCGTCCTCTGCAGAATTTAAACTCAGGTTATAGTGACGGGCGAAATACGGCCAAGGAATTCATTCGGTGTGCTAACGACTCTGCCACCTCGCCACCCCGTTATTTCATACTAATAACGACATCCCTTTATGTTACATCCATGCTAGCTTTGCAATTTCTCATGTATAGTTAAGCATTATTTTAGTCTCATCCATTGATGACAAAATATTATGCTTGTGGGGCGATGATGATATGAATATAGAGATGAATCTGATTCGTGTTTGCTAGCTGAGTGGCATCAACATTGTTCTCGCATATGTGTCTTCCAAATTTCAAACTTGTTCTATATAAAATTTCTTCTCTTCCCTCTTTGAATCTTATTTCCTCTGACATATATCAACAACGGTGCCCGTCATTCAACTTATCTCAGCTATCTCACTTTCTTTGTCTATCCAATAGTAAGTACACATTTGTCTTCAGTGTTAGTTTCTTTCTGGCTTGTTTATCGATTTACCTCTTGCAATTTCAAATTTCTTTATTCTTTACAGTTTTTATGCTCTTCATACTTGTTAAAGCTGCCAGTCTGACTCCCTAATATCATATCTATTTCCTCTATTGTTCTTTATAATTATCATTTCATGCTTATTCTATCAGCGTTTCAGCGTATTATATTTGTCGTCGGGAGGGTTTCTTAAGAACCACATAGAAGAGTGTTAAGTTGTCCATTTAGTAAAACCTATCTCCTTCTACCTGTGTTACGGTGGGGACAAAATAAAACACTTTGAATCTTTCGAAGATGGCGTTTGCTCCACAATGTGGTGGTGGAGCGTACATAAGCAAGCACAGGACATAATAAGATCTGCTTCTTCCTTTTTATATTTTACGCGAAATTCTATTGTATTTCGCGAGGTTACACGGTTTCAGTATTATCCCCTAAGAGGCTAGGATAATTTATTATCACTGACATAAGTAAGGTTTAAAACTAGATTTATATATTACATTCTACATCTTCCATAAAGAAACTTAATTTCAAATAATGGAGAGTACAAAAAGCAATATGGAATTAGTTGCGTTTTCCTTCATTTTAAGATGTCATCATTTCAGTTTCTGATGACATGTTGAAAAAAGAGAAAACTTTGGCGACTGTTTCAAATGCTTCGTATTGTTTGAGATAATTAACTACACAAGTTGCACCGAATCTACGTACTCTGACTGGAAGTGGTTTTCTGAACGAGTTATTCAAAGACGTACTTGGTTGCCTTGTATAGAATTCATCAGTTAATTTAAACACGTTCACATATAATAGTGAATGGTGAGTGGAAGAGACCCAAGTTTCTCTCTAAAATCATAATCGCACCAACTAAACACTAGGAATCAGGTAAACACACACACATATGTGTATATATGTATACGTGTGTGCGTATTTATGTTTCTGCTTAAATGTAGGTGCAAAATTGTAACAAGAAACAATCATAAACGAAGATACAGATGAAGCCGCACAAATATGATGAAATGAAACAAAACAAATTCACAAAGACCGTAAACTAAACAACACTTTGATAAAAACATTCCATCTTTAGAGATTAAACAATGAGATAGCAAATAGTTATCTATTAATGCGGGAGTGAAATAATTTCATGGCCAAGAACGGAATTAATAGAGGACTCGTTCTACTGAAGTAAGAGCAACCATTTTTTCCATGCGCGCGCGCACATACACACACAGACACACAGACATACATACAGACAGCCATTGATACAACCACTCACAGGCATACACACACAAACACACACAAAGCTACTCATACACGCAGTCATAGACTCAACCGCGCACTCGAAAGCACACATACACGCACGCACAGCCACACGTTCACCTCCCCAACACACAACCACACACATACACATTCACACATTGCTCACACAAGTTATGAATGTGTGTGTATGTATCAATTTAAATAATTATCTTATTTCGAAATTTACAGACGAGGATTGTTACACAAAGAAAATATTCGAAAACATTAAGCATAATAAGATAAAGACATTTAAAAAAACCCAAAGAATCCAAGGAAAAAGGATATAATATATATATATGTATGTATATATATATATATATATATATATATATATATATATCTATATATATATATATATAAAGAAGAACAGAGCTCCAAATTTGTTTAAAACATAATTGAAAATATATTTGTAAAAAGTAGATTTAGAAGGGAAACACATAAATAACAATTTTGTTATCTGAGATATTAATTTGCAAAAAATGATAGAAATATAAAAGCTAAAAAGAAGACAAGAATGACCAACAAAATCAAATTTAAAATAATTAATTAAAGCAAGCTTAGGTATGATAGAACTCTAAATAATTCCTTTTTCGGTATGTTTTGAGGGCATTAATTTCTTTCAAAATCGTTTTATTAATTTCTTCTGTATAACAAAAGACTTTAATTAAAGTCGAATATACATAAATACAAAGAAATGCAAACAAGCTCGCTCAAACAGAACCTCACACGTACGCCAAAACATACACGCATATATTTCCATTTGTAAATATAGATATATATATTTGACTGTATATTTTTGTGTGCACGCGTCTGTGCATGCTTATGTGTGTGCATTATGTACATGTACGTAGGCACACATATGTATATACACATTTTTGTATCCTTATATAAAATTTGAAGCTAGCAAGAAAATGACTGTATATATATATAATAGAAGAAAATTGTATATGTACCGAGACAATAATAGTCCTATGTAAATTAGCGGTTTATAGTAGTGCTAAACATATAAACAAACATTTATGTAAATGAAAATGTCTTTGCCTGGGAAAGACGTAAACATAAGAGTGGAGTGGTAAGAAATGCTACTATTCAGCTCTCTCTCTTTCTCGCTCTCTCTCTCTCTCTATCTCTCTCTCTCTCTCGCTCGCTCTCTCTGTCTTTGTTATATATATATATAATCTCAATATATAACTATATATATATATATATATATAAATATATATAATATATATATATATATATATATATAATATATATTATATATATAACTATATAACTATATAATATAAATGTATAATATATATATATATATATATATATATATATATATAACTTTATAACTATATATATATAACTATATAACTATATATATATAAATATATATATATATATAACTATATACTATATATATATAAATATATATATTATATATAACTATATAACTATATATATATGAATATATAATATATATATATATATATATATAACTATATATATATATAAATATATATATAATATATATATATAACTATATATATATAATATATAATATATATATATACTAATAAATATATATATATTATAACTATTATATATATATATAAATATATATTATATATATAATATATATATAAATATATATATATATATAACTATATATATATAAAATATATATATATTAAATATATATAATATATTAACTATATATATATTATAAATTATATAATATATAATAATATATTCTATAATATAACTATATATATATATAATATAATATATATTATAAATATATATATATACTATATAATTATATATTATAAATTATATATATAAATATATAATATATATATATATAAATATATATATATATATAAATATATATATATATATATATATATAATATAATAATATATATTTACAAATATATATAACTATATATATATATATTTTATCATATATAAACTATATATATATAACATTCTTTGTCTTTTGTTTTTTGTAAATTCTCTCTCTCTCTCTCTCTCTCTCTGTATATATGTATGTATGTATGTATGTATGTATGTATGTATGTATAGTTTTGCATTTGTGTATGTCTGCCTTTGTATGAGTTTACAATTAAAGTAGAGTATACATCAGGCGTTGAGTAATCTTTAGTATAAGACTTCAATGGAAATGAATGACTCGATCTAATAACAGAAGAGTTAAACCGCAATTTAAATGAGAATTTTTCAATACATCATTTTATGAATATATACATATTTACGGAAATATAACTTAATCCTGTTCCTAGAAAAAATGCATTGATGTCTTGATGTTGCCACATCGCTTATATCTATAGCAGTTCAATCTCTCTCTATTACACCCAAGTCTACGTAAAAACAACTGGACACAGGATAGTCTAATCATAGATTTGCAACACTCAGCCGGGCGCATTATGGAATGATTACTGTTGGAACACCTTTGATTATAGGTATTAATCACAGGTAACACTGATATTAATAAGCAAATATCATCAGGAATAGCATAGTTAATGTTATCTTTTTTTTAACCGGAAATGTGTTATTAGTTCTCTAATGCTTTCGAATTATATTTTATTGAACCGTGTGTAATACGCAGCCTGTCTAGGCAACTACATGTCCTGTGCATTATGTATCTGATATAGTACATGTCCAATGCATTATATGTCGACTTATGGACTTATTTTATCGAGTCTGCATATAAAGCAGACAGAAATAATCTCCACAGTCTTTGAATAGAATTGAATACTGTAAAGTGTATCGTCTGCTTCGACGTCTCACGACCATTCAGTTACTGCAATATAAGCGTGCGAGCAATCGTATGCTTGTGTGCGTGTGTGAGTCTGTGTGTGCGAATGTATATGTGGTTACATATGAATTTATCTCTTTCACGAGCTCTTCTCACATTTTTGTACCTTGCTTTTCAGATAAATAATGTCAGACATTAGGTTGATTCAGCAAATGAACAGGCACTCTGCATTCATTGCCTTAAAGTCGCGGCGTAGTGAGAGAGACATTTCTCACTTCCTGCAAGATGCGCGAATTTGTGTTGTCAAAGTTTGAAATGAGCTAGAGGCTGCTAGCAGGGATCCAACATCAGCATCTAAACCCAAGACGTATGCACCGGGTCCTAATACCAAAATGCTCAGAAATAATCGATATAATAGTCCGGGGAGTCGATGGGAGCCATTGCAATGCATAAAGGATGCACCAGCCGAAGCGCCGTGCATGAGGACATCAAGCATGTTGCATGTAATATAGAGGAGTCAGTGTTGCTTAATCGTTGGATTGTTTCTGTTTCGGACCAACATATTGTAGTTGATAGACACATTTACTTCCGGTCACTGATATTTTCTTATGATCTACTGGAGATGAGCCTTGTTCTATATTAAAATCTCAAATAACTCGATTGATATGTATCTAAACATGCACATCAATATAAGCTGTGTGACATTTTTGATAGTTGGTATAGGCAACTACAAACGCATCCACGGTACACATACATTCCCAAATTTCAATGTTAATAAATATACTTGAAATTAATATTCGAAATCAATTACAGATTATAACAAACCAGACAGAAATTCTTTACTTAAATGCAAAAAACGCAACAACGATGACAAATACAGGGCTTGCAATAATTTTCACTTACATTAGATTGTTGACACGTAGTAAAATCTCCACCTTTCATGTATATTCATACGTGATCTAGAAAAAGAAGAAGCATAACATATAGTTAGTGCCATAGGAATTGGCAAAGATCGACAGAACACGAAATTATTTATATTTGAAGCTGAAACTAAGAACGGGCAAGAAAAATTTTGGACAGTCGGAAATATCTACAGAAGACATGGCCTCGTATGCCAAGGGTAACTTTCGAATTCTTTTTAACTCAATATTTATATGCTATTGTTTATAGCTTTAACTACTTCGAGTTTCAACTTTCCAAAATCCAAAAAATGATTATGAAGATTTCATGCTATTTGTCAATATAAAACAAGTTGTATATATATATACACGCAAATGGCGGTAAGTTTTCTCATGTGCACAACGGTGTAAATGCATACATATATACGTACATACACACATACGTACAAACATACATACGTACATACATACATATATATATATATATATATATATATATATATACATACATACGTACATACATACGTACATACATACATACAAACATACATACATACATACAGTCATACAAAGACACCAACACACACACACACACACACACACACACACGTATATCTATATGTGTGTGAGCGTTATACTAATACATCTGTTTTTTTCGTAAACTCTCCCTAAGTATATATATATATATATATATATATATATATATATATATATATCTCCGAGTTTGTATAATTGTGTATAGAAGGATATGTTAATCAATGCAATTTCAAGCTAGTTGGATTTTCACGTATTATTATTTACAATTTTTACAAATTTACAATATATAATAACAGCATATTATATATTTATTTTGATAAATCTAGTATTTTTTCAATGCGTTAGTGACAGACGTGTTTCACAAATGACAACCGTAGTGATATGATTCGATTTGTCCATTAAATACCTCTTCTCGGGCTCCCGTAGGCTGAATCTTACGAACTGTATTTTGACCAATCAGCATGCGGCTTAGATGTCACGGGGTGGTGACTGTGCCAACTTGATTAGCAATTATCCTGCTTTGTTCAAAGAAGCATTTTAGCCAGTTGGTGTGTGGCTTAAATGTCACGCTTTATTGGCCACGTGAAGGATTCTTTATTTTCATGGAACCTAAAAAAATAATAGCTTGCCTTTATTTAATTGGATTATATAGTTATCGGTTTTACACTTTTTTCTATATTCTGTAAGTGTCACAATCTAGAAACAGTTCTCATGGCACCAGCAGACAATTTACAAATACATATTTTATGTTTTCACGGGTCCAACTAGTTATCATCATTATTTCAACTATTACCGTTACTCTAAGTGTGATTATTATAGGCCATTGAAAACGGTTTAGAATTTATCAATGAACTTCTTTTCTCTGACTTTTCTCTCGACTTCACTCGAATTGTGAAGTTTGTAGAACGGGAATATTATAAACATTTTCTGACCACATATTGACAGGTGTTTGCTTAAATTGTTCCGATAGACATCAGAGACGGTCTTTGTGTTCTCCTAAGATAGACTAAATTCAGTTCTCTATGTCTCAACTAAGAGAACACGACGTTTACTTATCCACATCATGTACCGCTTCCTTAGTTGGAAATATGGAAAAAGCAAGAGGGGCGATTATAACACTTCCTGAATTTCATATGACAGTTTTATTATTATATTTTGTTCATCTCCTTCGCAGAAACACTTTCTTTCTAATCCATGAACTGATAATCGATAGGAAGTATATATTTTCAGCTGAGATTCTTACTTTCACTTCAAATACGACCATTAAAATTGTTTCCGCTGTATAAGATCCGCTGGCAGAGACTTCACAGATCACATATGATCTCTTAACAGTGCAAGTCTTAAGGTCGCGCTTACTAGTATAACGTCCATAGTTACCAACGCCATGGATGCCATCATAATATTGATATACCATCTGAATGAGAATCAACATCACCAGCATCATTGGCTGTAGCAATGAGAAAGGCAATAAAATTCATTGGTAAGATGTTCACCTTACTGAGTTCCGTACCAACCAACTTCAGCTCTATGTACAAACACTACGCTAATGATCGATGAAAAATTTAGAAATACATTCTTATCTGCACGCATTATCAACTAGATTTACTATTCATGCTAGCAAAGAAAATAAACGCAAATCCACAAATCAAAAAGATCGCCGTCACCATCAAGACCGTTCAGTCTGCCAACTTCGTCTTCAAAGAATCGCCATCAATAATAAACTTGAGCTTCCGTTCTTAGAACCACGCTGCCTACTTTTATGTTATATTTTTTCTTTGACTGACTGGGAACATATTTCAATGACAGGCGCTTTCTCAAGCCATAATTAAAAGTAACAACTGGTGTATTTCAGGAATTTTACAAGCTACCAGCAAGCCATCAACAATCGCCAGCATTCACCATTAATGGAAATACTATGAAAACCTTGAGCCACGTGACAGATTCTATCTGCATTACCTTTACTTCGACCCTCATTAATAACGACCAACATCATCACTAATCTACTAATAACCATTACCTTTACCAACAACAACAACGTTAATATTGGTTTCAAATTTTGA
Source organism: Octopus sinensis (assembly GCF_006345805.1). Lineage (NCBI taxonomy): Eukaryota > Metazoa > Mollusca > Cephalopoda > Octopoda > Octopodidae > Octopus > Octopus sinensis. Next base: position 7,024,013 of record NC_043007.1, on the reverse strand, counting down.
CACAAGGCCAGCAGGTTAGCGGAGGGGCTAAGGTGATTACATCGACACCGGTATTCATCTGGTATTTATTTTTTCAACCCAGAACAGATGAAAGGCAAATGCGACTTTGGCAGAATTTGAACGCAGAATGTTGCTGTGACGGGTGAAATGCAGCTTACTATTTTGCCTGGCGTGCTAACCTTTCTGCCAGCTCGCCACCTTAGCAACAACAATAGCAACAACAACAAGAACAACAACATAAAGAACAACAATAATAATGATAATAACGAATTCGGAGTTTGGCACAAGGAGAATGGCTATTTTGCAGACCCAAAGGAAAGTAAAGCAAAGTTGACCTCGGCGAGATTTGAGTTCAGAATGTAAAGAGCCGGAAAAAATATTAGAAGGTATTTATTAAAATAATAATAATAATAATAATAATAATAATAATAATAATAATAATAATAATAATAATAATAATAATATAATAATAATAATAAATAATAATAATAATAATGATATAATAATAATAATAATAATAATATAATAATGATAATAATAATAATAATAATAATAATAATAATAATAATAATAATAATAATAATGATAATAATAATGATAATAATAATAATAATAATATAATAATAATAATAATAATAATAATAATAATAATAATGATAATAATAATAATTGTATGCACAATGATAATACATCCACTCCCCACAGCAACCGGAAAAGAAACATAACAATAGTTTTCACGATTTCTATACGGCAACTTCGAGATAGTAATGTTACAGAAAACGGTTTGATGATCAAAGTAACTTTATCGATAAGTATCGATCGATAGAAACCTAAATGTTTGATCTTTGCTTATATATTCCTGGCCTTACCGAAGTCAGATGTATAGATTAGTTCGGTAACTGTAAAAATATATTAGAGTAAGAAAGAAACGCAAGAATAGATAGACAGTGAAACAAGTAGAGAGGTTGGATGATGGGGAAAGACAGAGAGCCAAAAAGGTATATGAGTAATGCTTCTGTAAAAATATTCAAATAACTTGGCAACAAATTGTACAGTGAAAGTTATATGTAGGTGTTGACTGTGATTCAAGTTTCATCCCTCACTATTAATTAAAGCTTGACTATCCTTGAGATATAATCAACTTATATATATATATATATATATATATATATATATATAATTATTTAAGAGGACAACAAATGTTAAGGCAAGGCAAATATCTCAAGTCGTATACATTATTTTCATTGGGAAAAAATTCAAAGTCTTACAGCTGTTTCTGGTATATCCCAGAGAATGGGATATTCTGTCATCGGAGACAAATAGGGAAAATGAGGATATAGATTAATGAAATGAAGAGTAAAGGAATAAGGAGATGAACAAAGATAGGAAAAACGAAGCATAAATGTTCACAATTCAACTTCCCGATCGTGTAAAAGTAAGTCTATAAGTCCTTAGGTTCAATCCTGCTTAAATCCATGTAGGTTAAAGTCCTGATATTGTAACTATTAAGAAAAAGACGCGAACATATCAACGTTCAAAATATATTTATATATATATATATATTATTAATGATGATAATAAAGATAACGGAGGTTTTTCACATTCATCAGTATATTTAATATTTATTTACAGCGTCCTTCTCTGGACATACGTGAATTTCAACTGTTGTATATGAAACCTGGAGTAATGGTCATTGCAATTTCATCGAGGTTTTTCATGACGTTTTGAAGTGAAGCTGAAGGTATCAGCGAACTGAATGAATTTTTTTTTAGGAGATATGGGTGCTACTATTAATGGATGTAGGAATCTTGACCAAGAGTTCACCTCCCACTTGTGATACGGGTGAACCCATTGGCAAGACAATGCACTGAGCTGTTTTGTCATGTTGCAAGAACTCTCTGCGAGACGTCGGCATCCAGGGATTACGTCACCGATCGCTATTGAATGCACGTCACGTGACGAGCTTCTTCTTTGTATCAGATCATTTTACTTGTATTTTTTAGTTGGAAGGCACTTATCTTAGCAGTAATAATACATCCCAGTATGTCCCTTGTGACGAGAGCATGCAAACCTCTGCTAAGTAAGGGTCTGTTCTGCAGTAGGGTCCTAGGTACTAATCGTAT
>NC_043007.1:7011890-7019390 GCF_006345805.1 Octopus sinensis | reverse complement strand
CTTATTGATACTTAAAATAACATTATAGTCAGAAAATTAGGGTCCAAGGAAACAAATGAGCTCTGTATTCACATAGAGAAAGATGATAATAATTTCTAAATAATATTTAAAGTGTTTGTTGGTAGGCAAACAGAGTTAGTCTCTAGATTTCTTCTTTATCATATTCGGTGCCAATCTGGCTTATATGCTTTTGAACAGATTTTTCGAAAGTTTTATAAAACACTCTACTCCTTAAATAAAGATTGAGCATCAAATGTTTTTGACTTGAATAAATATTTACATTTGTTGAAATTAGTCTAATTAGAAATTGAGTTTGGTTCACAGTTCCAAAGTTCATAAATTCTTATTGTTATTGCGAACTGGGCGAATCCAATATGGTTCGAGTAAAAGCCTGCAGAATTTGCAATGAGATGAAAGTGTGACAAAAATAAATATTGTAATAAATGTACTAACACTTAATAGATTGTGTAATGCCAATAGAATTTTCAAAATTGTAGTTGAGGAACAATATGCACAAATTATCGCGGACATGCGCAGAATAATCGAAATGCTATTTTTTAAATACAAATATACATTGTATTTACTGGCGATCATTTTGGCCATGCTATGATGTATTGTGGTCTCCAGTGGTTTATGAGGGCAAGTAAATGCTTGAAGTTTGCGATATAACTTTAAAAAACGGTTAAACAAAGATGCGTAGAGTGGTGTGCATATTCTTACCCTGTCTGGCACGAATTTAATATCCATTCGTCACATTCAGTTAAACTCATAAAATATGACAAACGACAGCGTACAACATAAAAGTCTAATCTGATAATGTCAATTGATAAGGGAGTTCAAAGACAAGACAATGTATATATATATATATATATATATATATATATATATATATATATATATCGCGAAAATCTTTAAAAATGTGAAATATAGGTGATCTAGAGAAAAAAGAGAAGCCTGTTCTGACAAAAGAGCGACATTTTCAGATATTAGATTTAAATACATAATGTCTCTTTTAGTAACTTTTAGTTTCCATATATTCAAATACCGCTCAAAAATGAATGCACATAACATTGATATAAAAGAAATGTAAATTATCTCCGTTAATAAATTATCGAACGAATGTATATATATATATATATATATATACTATCATTCTCATGTTCTTAAGAATGAAATCAACCTCTCTGTCTATATATATACCCTCTTTATAATGTTGGCAAATGAAATAGAGATAATAATGTGCATTGTCCGTTTGATTGGAAAATGTCTATAAGTCGCTGAAGATTGCTCGATATTTTAAAACTGATGTAATACTTACAGTGTTTAATAAAATGAAGTAGTATGAAACGATTGTACCACATTACCTCAGATATACTTGTTGTTTATTTTAATTATATTCACCCCATAGATTTATATGGATAATACCATACAAAATTCTGGTACCTTTGACTTTAAGTAGCATATTCATCCGAACCTAAATTTTGCTGAACTTTTATATATATATTATTATATATATATATATATATATATATATATATATATATATATAATATATATATATATATACATATATATAAGTATGGGTGTTTAGTTCACAGGTGATCTAAACGATTAGGTAGGCTAGGTGGTTACGGTACCGGATTAAAAGGGCTCCAAGGTGGTGGTTATGGAGCCATTGCAGATTTCTGATGCAGCGGATATATAATTGTTTAAGAGAACGATAAACATTAAGGCAAGGCAAACATCTCAAGTCGTATACAATATCATTATTGGAAAGAAATTCTGTCTTACATCTGTTTCTGGGATATCCCCGAGTATGGGATATTCCGTCATCAGAGAATAATAGGGAGGGGGACATAGGGAAAATGAGATTGGTATATATTAATGACATGACGACACAGAGGAAGGCAAGAAAAGAATAAGGAGATGGAAAAAAAGAAGAAAAACGAAGCATAGCAGTTCATAGTTCAATTTTCCGAAGTTATAGAAATCAGAGCATAAGTCCTTAGGTGCAACCCTGCGCAGATCCATGTGGGTTCAAATCTTGATATTGTAGACATCCAGAAAAAAGAGGTGAACATGTCAGCGTTCAATTTTCACGAATGTATTCGATATGTCTACATATTATTAGAGAAAATTCTGCACGTGTAGTTATGTACTTATGCATATATGAACGTATGCATGCATGGATTATATATATATATATATATATTCATTGAGAGAGAGAGAGAGATTGAGAGTGAGAAAGGAACATATATAAGGGAATATATATTTTTTTATGTATACATGAATTCTGGTTAGAAAACTAGGTCGGCTTCAAATAACACTAGCAACATGTTCTATGATAATTAATGCACGCACATCTATTCATAAATATAATTGGCTTATTACAGAAACTAGAAACAAAGTGTGTAGACGTCATGCAATAAAGAGATGCAAGTGTCTTCTAGTAATGCTCTATGTATATATATATATATATATATATATATATATATATATATTACTGTGTGTGCGTGTGTGTGTGTATGAATACAAATGCATATATATTTGTAGATGGTTTCGTATGTGCCTGTACGTGTGTGTTCGTGTGCATGCATATGTGTCTCTGCATAAGAGAGAATATTTGAATCATCTTTATGATTGAAGTAATTCTAACCATTTAATGATTTAATTCATAGCAAAGTTTGGCCAGAGCCAACCTTTCAGCGAAATAAGAGTAAATATGCAACAATCCAACTATGGAACGTTTATTCGGTTATTGGTCTGAGTAAGCACACTTTTTCTAGTGTATCACCTTTATTGGTATATTATGTATAACTTAATGTGTACACACATTTACGAGTACCAATATATTACATACAATATGACACATTCATATACGCATATATACATACATACATACATTTGTATACATACATGCATTCATACATACATACATAATGTCTATATCTTGTGTATTTCTAAAGAAATTGGAAGCATGAGTATCTCTCATGTAATCGAACGAAACAACCTATTCATGTTTATCATAGAAGCTGGAATCAATATTTACTAGCAGAACGGTCAGATTGACAGAACGCAGTATAAGCTCTGCTATTCAGACTCCTTGTGGCATTCAGATTAGGTACATCAATGTTGAATCATCTCAAAGGATTTCCTTTTACAACACAATGCTGACCTTTGTAGTGTAAACTTCTTTTAAAAATTAATACAAAGCAGTTGCTTAACACAGCCCAGAGGTGTCTGGTCGATCTTTAGTCAGAAAATACGGAATTTTAAAAAAAATACAGAAACTTGTATTCACCAGTTGCGACTAAGGAAGATAATCTCTCTTCTTTCCTAACGTGAATTCTCAATTCGTTCGACATAATTCAAACTGTACATCAGTGGGTCTTGACGGGAATTTATATCTGAGCTTATCGTCAATTAAATGTGTCCACAAATGTTCATCTAAACATGAAATGAGTTTAATGAAAGACAGAGTCGAGATTTGTGCTTTCGGACTTTTTAAGTTTGAAGCAAATAACGTTAGTTCCATGATGTTAGAGTATAACGTTCCGAGAGGACATAAGAGGGTAATATGACGTCATTGAGAGGAAGAGACAATGACATTTGCTACCAATCTACAGGACAGTAACTACACTTCTTACGTGGCGCTTTTTTGTTTTTATTCTTTCACTGTCCTCAATCATGGGCATGCTATAGGAGTAATTTTTCGTTTATACTAACTACGGTATATATTTTCAGGCTTGCAACTATTTTCCAGAACTATTTCTGTAATCGGTAAGATGCAAAACAAGATAGAACGAAATATCTGCGCACAAAGGTTTGTCACTGGACAAAACAACCAGTTTAAGGACACGCACAGAGAAACAGTCACAATGAAATGCATATATACGTGTGTTTGTGCATGTGTGTGTGTGTGTGTGTGTGTGTGTGTGTGTGTTGTGTGTGTGTGTGTATGTGAGTGACGGCTGTCGATTCATTAAACGAGTATGGTAAGTGCTGACAAAATAAACTGCATGCAAGCATTGCATGTTGTGAGTGTGCCGATGACACTTGAAGCCTGCCAGCGACCTACAGAACACATTGCAGATTCGATATTTTTAGAAATTCTTCTACCTTCTTGAGTAATCCGATCATTCTGATAACTTCCTCTATGCACCCTCATGTACTGACAAAAATCTGAGCGATTCATACACGTTTTCTAGCAACAATGTATGTGAAGTTGGTTCCGGCAAGAAAGTTGTTGTAGTTTATATTCCACGCGGTTTGCCTTCCTACTCCTGTTCTGAACACATTCCAAACAATTCCTTTAAGTTAGTCTTGAATTGCTTTTTTAGTTCCTGTAGCGATCGAGTGCCGTGCTAAACTATTTATTCATATTTTATGTAATAACGCTTAGACGAATTATTAAAGGATGGACCAAACCGAGGGAAGCGACGAAAGGAGAAAAGAAATAAAAGGATGTAGAGGAGGGTGTAATATCCAGAAAATCGGGGTTTTAAACATAAGATGGATTTAATAGGGACAAACAATTCATTTATGTTCATCTCTTAATTTGGCGAGAATATTTATGGCTATGACCAATTACAGGGCCTCCGACATTAATGAGAAAAGTAAAGTTAAAAGCATACTCGTGGTCCGAATGCTTGCAATGCAGTGATCTGCGCTAAATGCTCCAAGATGCAGAGTATAATATTAAACCTGGTGACAGATTGAGAATGAGACCCAATTAGACAGTCAAAATATGGGGAAAAAACAATTAAGAAATTCCGTTCGAATTTTCAGCACTTTAAAGCTCTCGATTGGTTATTTTCTTTTTTCTTTTTTTCCAGGAGAAAGACAAAGATGACTTTGTCTGATCTGTATGGCAAACGAATTTGTCCGATATTTCTGAGATTCATTTAATTTATCGGCAGCCACCGACACCAAAATAGTGCAAATCTCCGTGTATAATGTTATTAAATACAGCTCAGTGGGTCAGTGGTAAATTCAGCTTTGATTTCCGTTGGTGCCAATGGAAAATATGAACAGTTATATACTGAGGCGTCAAAGATCTTCGAAGCAATATAATATATAAAAGGGAAAAGACAAGAATCCTCATAGGTAGATGTCTTTCTAAAAGTCCTAATTAACCATGGAACGTGGTAAATAAAATGTTTCGTTAGAGACCTACAACATTATATCTGAATAAATATAATGTTTAGAATAGTCATTTATAGCTGTATATATATATATATATATATATATATATATATATATATATATATGTACTGTTCCGTGACAGAAAATTCAACAAACAAGGTGGCTCCATCTGGTGAGAGATAAAAATTATTTATTTACAGGACACAGTACCTATATATACACGACGTAATTCTCCGCGTCATACTGCGTTTCTTTGCTAAACTAAACGAAATTTTATACAGGTTTAAATGACAAATGTAGAACAAAATAAAAGACATTTTAGGTTATACAGTTCTATATTTAAGAGATGAGGAATTATGTACATTATTTACATTATTTACAATTGACAGATATTTGTCCTCATCTTGTTTGTTGTTAATACAACGTTTCGGATGATAAACCCCTCAGCCTTCATCAGGTGTCTTGGGGACTTCTAGTAACAAATAAACAGAGAGTAGTGATGTGTGCTTCACCTATAAGCAATAAATCAAGATACCGCAATGCTGCATCAGATATTACTACTTTGGGACAAAAGCATGAACTTTTTAAAATTCTCTAATATATAACCAAACGGAGAGAGTTGACAAATTGTCTGAAGTCTTCCATAAATATATTTTTACAAATGGAAATATTTCACTCTGTGATGAAAGTTATGAAGATCAATATGTAAAACGATAGATTGAATATAACCAATAACCAGGAGTGTCAATTACATTATAGTTTGAAATTCGTAAATATCTACATCTAATAATAATAAAACACTTTTCTTTGGGAATTCTAAACTGTAGCACGTAATGATTTGTTCTCTTATCAAATATGAAAATATTGTTTATTTGATATCATGCAGATGTTTTAGAGTCTAAAGTTTGAAATTGCAGTTTATTTTTTATGGAAGCCAATCACTATTTCTCATTGAATAATATTGGAGCATTAAGGCACCGAGTTAAATAAGTACATTCAGAATATGGAAAGGAAATACAGTTATGCCTTGCCATATCACGGTTCCCCTATCGCGGTTTACTATTTAAGCTTACCGCGATTCCTTCATGGTGTTGTTTTACATTTATAATAAATAGATATATACAAATTATAAAAATAATAAGAAAAAATATACACCACATTACTGTTTCTACTTCGCGGATTTTCACCTATCGCGGGCGGGTTTTGAAACGTAACACCCGCGGTAGTCGAGGAACTTACTGTATAACAACGGTAGCGTAAAGAATGTATGTATGCACACACACACACACACACACACACACACACACACACACACACACACACACACAGGGGCGTGTATGTAATACATTCATTCAAATATAACAAGAACATCAAATATATTCGAATTGATATAATCAAGCTTTAGAAAAATATTTGTATTCTTCTTTTTTAATGCATTCAACGTTTTCCATTAGGAAATTTAATTAGAGAAGGCACCATAAATCAGATGAGTTTATAAATTGGAAATGTAAACAAGTTTTGTTTCGCTCTAAAGTAATTTTTAAGCTGAAAGATGTTTGTCGAAAATTAAAGAATACTAAACGAACTAGCGAAAGTTTACAATTTCAGTTTTACTTTTCTTTTATTTTCATTTAAATTTTACCATTTCTGATTCACATATATCTTGTCAGAGAGAACTTAGGTAAACGTAAAATATTTAAGCTCAGATTTGAGATGTCAGAAATGATGAATGTCTCACAGTAATAATTTACTCATCAATTCCGTATCTTGTACATCGGACATAATATGGCAGACTAGACACTGTATAATTTCACAGAGATTTGTACTTTTAATTATATGGTTCGTTTTAATGTACAGAATTATATATTTTGCTCGCTATTATAGACAAATATTAGGTTTTCTAAATGAATTGTCCTGATTTTTCACATTTACATAAAATAGCATGCGTTAGACTCCTGACTAAAAGGAGTCTGGACTCAAGAAGCGATGTGTTCTTGATCTAAATTTTTGGGGAGGGGTGGGGGGCACTCGATTAGATCGATCCCAGTATGCAACTAGTACTTAATTTATCGTTCCCGAAAGGATGGAAGGCAAAGTTACCTCGGCGGAATTTGGACTCAGAACGTAAAGACAGACGAAATAGCGCTATGCATTTCGCCCGGCGTGCTAACGTTTCTGCCAGCGCGCGGCCTTCGTTGTGTTCTTGATCAACGCTGTTGCCAAGGGACTTGTCCTTTCAGATACTTGGGCACCTTCGAAACCAAAACAAACTCTACCTTAAATTAGGATTTGGGCCACAGGTAGAGATTTATCAGCAAAATATCAAGCGCAGCCATGATTGCGTAGTAAGAAGTT
>NC_043007.1:6964390-7006890 GCF_006345805.1 Octopus sinensis | reverse complement strand
CTGGACAGAGACATTAATGTGTATGAAAACGACAAAGATGGAAAAAAATGTTAATTACAGGAGGGGCACCGACGCCCGCCGACCGATAACCCCTCGAAATCATTGTTCAATTTAAATCAATATAAATCAAAATTTTAATCAAAAAAATTTCAAAAATTAAAATTACAAATTACAAAAATATATTTTTCATTATTCTTCGTCTTCCTCATCCCGGCCCCCAAGTAAGTTTTCAGCCGTCTGCAGGAAAGCCTGCATCGGCAGCCCCGGACAGCATGGACCTTAATACTTACCTTCCAAAGAATAGTCACCCTCCCACTCAAAGCAGGTTCATCGACAGACTTCCAACCGCAACACATCTTTTGATATATTGAGCGCATAGTCGCGACAGGAAATTTGAGTTTACAGAACACAGAAACAATATTTATATGTAACCTGATGAAACACGACAAGATTTCACAGTGCAGGGAAAGGCTTACGTAACCAAATACCTGCGAGTCTGGAGGAATAAGTTGCGTGGAAACAATTGTAGTGATAACAAATCAATCTTCGATTATTTGTTTCAGTGTGTACGTTTGCATTAGTATGAATACATAGTGAATGAGGTAGGAATATTCATACATACATATATGCATACATACGAGCATCCAGGCATACATCCATACCTATATATATGTATATACATACATACATGCATGCAAACATATATGCATACACATATATAAATATATATTTATATACTTAAATGAATATATGTACATCGAAATACATATGCATATGGATATGTGTGTGTGTGTGTTGTGTGTGTGTGTGTGTGTGAGTGTGTGAGTGTGAGTGTGTGTGTGTGTGTGTGCGCGCGTAGTACTATATTAGAATCATAAGTGTACAAAATTCATTACTGGTTTTATTGTATTTTAATGGAAAACAGAAAAATTGAATACATTCTGCTGTTTACTCTTATAACTTAAAGTAAAACTCATGAGATTTTCGACATTGGATGACTTCATGATTTAGAAGAAAGACAAAGCGACTCCATCTTGCTTTTATTTACTCAAAATTCGCAAAATAGAAGATATGAAATTCTAGATTAAGTGAAATTTTAGGACAAAGAACACACTTCTTTCCCACAGTCCTATACGCACCACGACACACACACACACACACACACACACGTATGCACACACACACACACACAATAGAAAGCATAATGACCTTAAATTCTTACAATGCTGACAACGATGATGATGATGACTGGATGAGAATGAAATTGACTTTAGCATTTGATTGGAATTTTAAGTACGACATCTGAGTACGCAGTACAAGTGGGAAAACAAAATTTATCGGTATGAACTGGAAATCAAATTATTCGGAATAACTGCAAACTTTCACAAGCCGGGTGATTACGGTGATGATGAAAACCACAATAAGAATAATAATAGAAATAATAATGATAATAAAAATACGAAGGTTGTGGTCAATGAAGAGAGTAGATGTGATGCCAATAGTAACTGGAAGTATCAGCACGCAACTACTAACATGGCTGAAAAAGATCGGTGCAAGTGTAAAGGTAGAACACCTACAAAAATCAGCATTGCTTGGAACTGCAAGAATTCTTCAAAGGGTTCTTAAAGTATGACCAGTAAACAAGTGTCACCTCAGTCTGCTGGCTGTGGACAGCTGACACTTTCCATCATGCCTAGCAAAATATGCCGTGAGTTTTCATATAATAATAATAATAATAATAATAATAATAATAATAATAATAATCTAAAAACAGAAACAATGCCTATCATAGAGGGCGCATTAGGTGTGATAAAATGTTTTTCAGACAAATACATAACAAAAACACCAGGACGAACGAGTATATATAATCAGCAGAAAATAGCACTACCCGGCACCGCATACATCATATGTAAAACACTTTGAACAGACCCTCAAGCAAAATGGTAGGATTACAACCATATTCAACTTTTCCCTTTTTCTTCTCTATGCTTTTCCTCTTTATTTATTCTTCGTTCTGAAACGGTTCTATTTTTCATATCGGTTTTGTTACCAAATATGATAAATATTTTTTTACATATCAATGGGAATACCAAACAACGATGGGAGCAAATACAGCTCTTAGATGGGATGCAGTCTATTTGTATTGAATTAATAAATTATAATTAATGTAAGGCAATTGTTGTTCATTGATATGTCTCCATTTCCCGTCTTCTTTAATTATATATACATATACATATATATATATATATATATATTATATATATATATATATATATATAATATATATATATATATAGTTAACCCAAACAAGAAAGCACAAAAAAAAACCACAACAACGCCAGGACGTGGAACAAATACAGTTTTATTGGACGCTCAGGAAAGAAGGAAAGAAGGAGGGTTTAACGTTTCGAGTGCAGCTCTTCGTCGGAAACATAGGAGAAAGAAAGATCCAGAGAAGGAAGACAGAGGAAAAAAATCGCCAACGGTACACACGAGGTCACCTTTTGAAAGATATATATATATATAATATATATATATATATATATATATAGATAGATATATAATACAGCATTCTGCATATTATATTTTTGTATGTACAAAACAAATAAAAGCCAATATATTTATGCATTCGTTAGAGACCATAAACATACATAAACACGTTCAGCACACTACTACTACTACTACTACTAATAATAATAATATTAAAAATAATAATAATATTAATAATAATAATATAATAATAATAATAATAATAATAATAATATAATAATAATAATAATAATAATAATAATAATAATAATAATAATTATTATTATTATATTATTATTATTATTATTATTATCATTAAAAGCCGACAACAAATATCACCCATTTCAAAAACAAGACCGGAAATTAGATAACTATTATTCTTTTATATTCTTTCAATGATGGACTGATAGAATACGAAGCTTACTCTTTTCATACGACATCGTCAGAATACCTTTGGCAATGTCACTAGTTACTGCAACAACAGACATTGTAATAACGCTGCAGTTCTTTTCCGTAATCGTTTTCCGTTCTGATGGTATTAAAGACATTCAACGTCCCGTTCTATCTATGTTTCCTTCAGTAATCCACGTCTGTAGCAATGTTTCCTTTGAATCGTTACATTAAAGTTAGGAAATATTTACATACATCTCCATGAAGTTGAAAAAACAATTACCGTGACTGAAACATTTAGCTACAATTTAGAAAAGTTTTGCGCATTGGAATATTCACTGAGAGTGTCACTTAGGCAATCAGTAAGAAAACTGAGATATTAAGAATCTTACATGGCGCTCCGTCGGTTACGACAACGAGGGTTCCAGTTCATCTGATCAACGGAACAGTAGGGTTCGCCACCCACCCCCTGCCGGAACCTCGTGGAGCTTTGGGTGTTTTCGCTCAATAAACATTCACAACCCTCGGTCTGGGAATCGAAACCGCGGTCCTATGGCGGCGAGTCCTTGCGCTTCTACATTAACACCCTAATATACTGATAAACTCATTTCCAGAAAAAAATCATTTACGTATGGAAATTACCTGACAAAAAAGACACAAAATCTCCCTAAATTCACACACATTCTTCAACATGGCTCCGTTCGCGAAAAGGTAATGGGTGTTCATGAATTGCATGTATACGCGCGCAACCCAACGCACGCACGCACGCACAGAAACACATACACACACTTATAATGTTTCCTCTAAGATGTATTGAATTTAACACTCAATTACCTAAGAGCGAAACAGCTGTATCCTTATAAGTGTAGTTACGTAACTCTGTTCTTGTGTCAGTTATTAATCGGTATGTGCGTGTGTGTGTATGTGTGTGTGTATGTTTATATGTGTGTGTTCTGCTATTCTACCGTCTGGCGGTAAACTCTATTCAAACCGCGCTTATTAATTAATTACACGTTAATCTGTTTGTGTATAAAACAGACAGAATCAGCAGCAGTTATGAGACAATAGTTCGATGATATATTTACATGAATACACTTTGTCCCATAAATTAACTTTGTGCTTTTGTATTTTAGAAATAACAACAAATGGAATACTTTTTTTTTCAGCGGAGTAAAAAATAAATGTATTATACTATATATTGGTATTTTGGTATTTGGCTAGTTGCCACCGACACACACTTTCATTCTAGGGAAGAATATGAGCAGATCAAATGGAAAGCTTCAAGAAGACGCGTTAAGACAAACCGAAAGCATAGAAACGAATTTACCTGAACAAGTCAGCCGCTTCTAATCCAGTAACCATTCACCATTTCGCATTTTACTATCGCATTCTCAGCACATTGTGTATTTGTTTCGCTAATGCATGTAAATTTATATCACGGACACCTCAGTATATCGCGGATTGCTGCGGCCAATAGGTATTTAATTTTTTTTAGATTTTAATTATTTTTGTGGTAAAATAAACATTTTCAGTTCTTGGCGTAACACATCACACGACCTGAATGAATGGAATCACAATTTTCATCATAGGAACTTGCAGTCAACACTTTTATTCAATGACAAAATATTGGTCGCCGAATAATTAATCGGACATTTCGTTCAAATAATATTACAGTGGGTTCTGAAATGATTCACTTGAGAAATTCAAGGATATCAGGGAACAACTTTTCGAATTGAATTGCTTGCAATTTCCAGACAAGGAATGTTTTGCTTTGTCTATCAACAAGTTCCAAAAGCAAATATGATTTATGGATCAAAACTGCAGGGTTCCTCGGGGAATATATTTTTATTACAAAAATGAAATCATAATCATATTCTATTCAGAGCTTCAGTTCAATGCAAACTTCCGCAATACAGAATTACAGATCGTATCTATGGAATTTTGATTTACTACCGGGGGACTTTTGGCCAACACTATATATATATATATATATATATATATATATATATATATATATATATATATATACATATATATAATCTGTAAATCTGTATGGACTCAAATGGAAAAATCTGTCGCACCAGAAGGACTTAAGTTTGAACAATTTTCATGATGTGACATATTTAGATGCTTTTATCAAATTCGTTCATTTGTTAAACATAAATAAATCTTGGAATTAAATGGTTTTGATTTACTGTCAGGTGACTTTTCGTCAATTCAGTATATATAACAAAACTGTCCGACGAACGGAATCGTGAAACTCCGAGTACCAGTTTTTGTGATATTTCTGCTGCTTTTAATAAAGAATATTACTCTACCTCTGGTATTTGAATATTGTTTTTTCCCATCTTGTTTCGCATTTATGTGTTTAATAATAATAATAATTGTGTACAGTGCTCAGGTGCACTACAACTCATCTAAAGTGTATATATAATCAGGTGTAGTTTCGGCGGATTTCGGAAAGCATGAGGGCCTTAAAAGATGCAGTGTCATGGCAGTCAACAACTGATGCAGGCAGTTTATTCCATGCTTCAGCAACTCTGAGCGTGAAAAAATGTTTCCGAAAGTCATGGGAGCTGTATTGTTTTCTGACTTTGTAGGCATGTCCACGTGTGTTAGACACATGGAGATCAAAAAGGTGTTCAGTGTTGTTGTTGGTGAGGTGGTTGATAACTTTGTGGGTGTTTACCAAGTCCGTCGCCAGACGCCGGAGCTTCAGTGAATCCAGTATATATATTTATATACGGTATATATATTTATATACGAATATATAACTTTGATACCTTGATAGTTTCCGGACAGTATAGGCCCAAGCCATGCCTAAATATATGCAAGTATGTATGTGTATATATTTCTATATACAGAGAGAAGAGAGAGAGAGAGAGAGAGAGAAAGAGAGAGAGAGAGAGTATGTGATAGATATGAATTATATTAAATATATGTGTATGCAGGCATGAAGATATGTATATGCTTGTATATATATATATATATACGTATATACATATAAGTATATATGAGTTTGTGTGTGTGTGCTGCCTATATAACAAGTCATGTAGGCAATAAATGTCCACAAATTCTTACACGCTCAGAAACACACACACGCATTGCCATACATAGTTTGATGCGCGTGAGAGTAAAATCCCGAAATGCAGAAATGAAGAGGAGGATTCGATTCGTGGAGGGACGTCGTTATAAATTTTTACTTATATGGTTTCCGTTCTGCGAGCTTATCTCACGTTATCATTCTCAGGCTGGAGAATGATTAATATCAAGAACACACGAATCTCGCGCCGGCATTATTTACACAGGATGTGATGGAAAGAAGGAAAGAACTAGGCCAGAAGTGAATATGATGAAGGAGAGTGAAATAAGGGAGAGAGAAACAGAGATGAAGAGAAATACAAAACATATGAAAGAGATTGAGGCCAGGCTTTATAAACGACAGCGATGAAGTTAAACTAACAAATGTGAGAAATGTAAATCTTCAAATTCTATTAGATTTTCTGGAAATATATATAGGAAAATCTATTCAAAGCTATAAAATTTGATAAATTCTAACACAAACGTTAATCCATCATGAGAGATGTGTAAGCAGAGTCAGTACTTAAATAGTCAACCAATTATGGCATTTACTAAAAACCGCTACATTCCAGTCTATAGTTAAGTAACAGCAACTATTTTCGAAAGTAAGATTTTCCAATGCAGATTAAATGGTGAGTATTTCGTGCAAAGGAATATTTGAATTCTGTGTAATGCATATATTTCTCTTAAATTAGGTACATTGTCAGAAAAATGTTCAATCAATGCAATACAGTTTCGAATTAAAGAGTGTAAAGCATGAATATTGACCATAATCTTGCATGTATCCAAATATCTAACTACATATATCACACACACGACATTCACGAACTTGATCGTACAGCAATCATAATATTTATATGTATATGTGCTTGTATATATGTATGTATGAAAATATATATGTATAATCATTAATGTATAATCATTAATGCGGGAACTTAATTAAGCAATTTGCGATGTTTCTTAGTAGAGAGTGGTATATGTGTATCCCTGATTAGATTAATCTATTTGAGACGATTGCCATCTAACTTAAGGAATATATAGCAACAACGAAGCTGGCAAGAGAGACAGAAACTATTCTATTTTGGAAATAGTTGAATAATATGAGATAAATACTGAAGATGAGACCACACTAGGCTTACTGTGTATGGAAACATGCCTTTTCTGGTTAATAAGGGACAAAGGTACACCTATAGCATGGGTCGAATTAGCTTCATATTTGTCGGCATTGTTAGGGAGTAAGGTCTCGTCGGAAGGTATCGTAAGTGTTGAGATATCCAGTCTACAGTTAATGAAAGGAATAGCCTGTAGAGTAAACTATATGTTAAATGTGTCTGTGTGTATGTGAGTGTGTGTGTGTGTGTGTGTGTGTGTGTGTGTGTGTGTGAACGCACGTATTTGTGTATACGCGTGTATATATGTACGTGTGCGTGAACGCGCATGAAAGTTTTATAATATTCGACTCCTATTGAAGGAAAGATGTGTAGATACTTATCGCTTTATTTCCAACGGCTTGTACTGTGACCTGTACAATTCCAGCCTTGATCAGCAGGTAGGTCATTTATCGATTGGCCTAGTACTCGTCCCTACAATGGTCCTTCAATCTACTGCAGCCAAATTCGGGTTCAGGAGATTTGTTTACTTCTTGTAGAGAATCGACCGATCACTGTCAAACTTAAACGTCATTTCAGGAGCGAGTAATTGATAGTATGTTGCGCGTATCACATGTCATAACTAGTAAAATAAGGGTTTTGTGTTTGTGGGAAGAATTAAATTCGAAAAAGTAAATTCAAAAAGATTATGTCTGTGTATACATGGGTAACACAACATCTGATGAAGGACGCGACACACTTTGCATTATATTAAACCTATACGCACACAGACACGTGCGGAATCTCAAGTGCGGGAACATGCATACACTCACACACACACACATATATATATATATGCATCTACATACCTATTACACACTCATAAGTTGCATATATGTGTGTGTGCGTGAGTAGGCATACATATGCACAGGAAAACACACAAACATATGTATACGCAGACACATACACAGGCAATGCACTCGCTTATATCTGTGTGTGTGCGTGTATGTGTGCGTGTGTGTATATATATATATGTATATATATATATATATATATATATATATATATATATATATATATATATATGCATATACACATGTGTGCGTGTGTGTATGCGTATGTATCTGTGTGTATGTGTGCTTGTATTCTATTTTTAATTAAGATTCGTTCTCCACGTATCATCATTTTCAGGGTTATTTGAGATAATGTTTGCATTTGTAAGATTTCAGAGAAATTTTATATCTCAATTACAAAACAGGATTAACAGAGAAATATATTCGTTTGTTTTCTTTAACGTATCTCTTCTAGATGCATCGCAAAGAGATTATAGCTAATATTAGTCAGTCGTAGCTACTAAACACTTAGATTTCATAGAGAAAAATCAATACTTTTTTTTTTTAAAGAATAACCTAGATTGTTCTAGATGTTAAACAGAATTACAATAACCAACTCAAGAATTTCATTAAAACACCAAATGTGTGAAACGCTCACGAAATCAGTTATTTTCGGTGTTCTGCCGTATACTTCTGCCCCTCCCCTCAATCTTGTTTTGCGTTTATTTCATGGTTTTTTTTTACCTGATAAATCGTTCATTATATTCATATTTTCCACAAGTAACTTCTCTTCTGCTTTTGTTTCGGAGCAATTTTCTGACGAGATAATAGATGTTTGAATGCTCTAGGCAGTGTTTTGCTCATAAAGATATGTCTTATTGAAATACTGTGCCAGATTATGGCATAAGCCGCAGAGTCCCTAAGTGGCCACCTGCTAGCTTGTCACAAATAATTGCTAAATATCATTTCAAATTAAATAATACTGGCTTCGAAACGACGAACACATTTCATTACGGAATTCTTTGCATATTATATCTAAGGGAGTTCGAGGTTGAGATCATATTGGTTTCCCCATTGGTGATGACTTTCGACTACATATACATCCCAACAAAGGCATCAGCAACATTACCACAAATAAAACAACAGCAGCAGAGGCGACGGTGAAAATATAAACAGTTGAATCATCAACGTCTACATAAACGATAAAAATTGCAGCAAAAATAATAGCAAGAAAAAACCATCATCAATATGAACAGCATGAACATCATCATAATCCACAACTATAACAAAATATACAACTTATTTTTCACACTCGTTACGGTTGAATCTAACAGGTATTTCACCATGTACCTTGGTTTGAAACAAGCAATGATTTGCCGTGTGTTCTTGGATAACATACCTTCTTACGTATGGGGCTGGCAAGAAAGTAATTTCGGTTTTTTACTGTGACATAGATTTCTTTTCATTCAATGAATGAAGTTTAATCAATTATATATTTTTTATTTTGTTCGATGACCTTTTGTCAATTTCATGATTCTGCGTTCATTGAACTTTTGGTCCCTATCAGCCAAAATCTGAAGCAAGTGCGATTTCAGGTCATCATCATTATTGAAAGTTTTACCATTCACAGAATTGTTAAAACTTCGAAATAAATGTCAATTTGATGGTGCAAGGTCAGAAGTAAAAGCTAGAAAGGAAAATCTAACGATAGCATGGATAGATTATAGGGAAGCCTAAGATATGATCGCAGTCTCATGGATAAGTGAATGTTTGAGTATATTCAGGATGGCAGACAACGTAAGAGAATTAATTAGCTTTAACAGGAAGAAATGGAAAGGAGATCTCTACTCTGGTGACAGATTCTTAGAGAAAGTTAATATCAAAAGAGGAATTTCCCAGGGGAATTCATTGTCCACTTTAATATTTGTCTTGTTTGATTCCCCTCAGTTTAGTATTAAGGAAGGCAAATTCAGGGTATCAGTTCAGAAATAGTAATGGGAAATTAACCATTTGCTCGACATGGATGATCTGAAGCGTTTAGGTAAGAATGAAAAAGAAGAGATAGATTCCTTAATACAGACTGTAAGACTCTTCAGCAAAGACAGAGGCATGGAATTTGGCATAGATAAGTGAGCAATATCAGACATGAGAATAAGAGAGGTAGTCAACAGCGAAGGTATCCATTTATTAGATGGCCAAACAATAATATCATTCAACGGAGGAGAGAGTTATAACTCTGACAGAATGCCAACAATAGAAATGAGAACGAAAATTGAGAAGGAGTACATCGGGAGGGTGAGGAAGCTAATAAAGTCAAAGTTAAATGGTCTGAATCTAGTAAAGGCTGTTAATAATCGGGCACTGTCGTTGCTTATACAAAAACTGAATTGGCACAGCTACACAGAATAACTAGGAAGAAATTCAATATGAATGTAGGGCTCCACAGAAGAACAGCAGTATAAAGATTATGTGTTCCTAGAATGGATGGCGGAAATGGTTAATATCAGTAGCAGACAGCTTGGAGGTAGCGAGAGTAGATATATACTCCTAAGTAGTTAATAGTGAGGAAAGTTTATTAAAAGCTGGTAGTGTCACAGCAAGACATAGGGAAACCAAAAACCAGGAAAAAGAACAGAAATTATCTGACTGGCAGGAGAAGGTGTTGCATGGCAGATTCCCAAAGATAGTTGCAGCAAGTAGCAGTGGAACATAGTTACGACTGCAGAAAGGAAAGCTGAGGCAGGAGACAAAGTGTGTTGGTAACAGCATAGGATCAAGCTTTAAGGACTAATTAATTGGATAACAACCAAGATAGATAAAAACAAAGTAGATTCCCAATGTAGGCTATGGAAATTAAAAGAGAAAAGTGTTACTCATAAAGTATGTGAATGTAGCATGCTGGCGCAGGAAGAATACAACAAAAGGCATGACAACCTAGAGAGAGTAGAGTAATCCACTAGGAGTTATGTAGAAAGCTAGGACTTGAACCTTCTAAAGCACTAGCAGGAGAGAAATACAAGATGTGAGACTCTAACATTCAGACTTACAGAGTAATAGAAGCTAGAAGGTCTGCTTTAGTAGTAGCAGATAAAGAGAATAGAAAGTGTCAGATAATTAACTTTATTGTCCTAAATGATGAAAATAATCAGTATGAGAGGTACAGAAAAATAGCAAAAGTACCAGGACCAAGCCATTGAATTACGGAGACTATGGAAAATGCGGGTAAAATGAATACCTGTAGTTATAGGTGCATTGGGAACTATCTCTAAAGATCTGAATAGATGGACAAAGGAAATAGGCATAAAAAACAAGTTTAGTACAGCTACTGAAAACAGTTATTAGTGAGAGCTAGGATACTTATGAGAGTTCTTGGCATCTAAGTTTACTTGTAGCCCGATGTTAGGATTTTTGTTCAAATAGTCTAACCAGTTGTGTGCATACGAAAATAATAATAGTAATAATAACAAACAGACAGACAGACAGACAGACAGACAGAGGAATAGAGGAAATAAATATAAAAGCCAGTTTGGTACTGCTCCAGAAAACAATGTTATTAGTGACAGCTGGGACACTTTGGAGGGTTCTTGGCTTCTTAGATTACTTGTTGTAGCCCGATATTAGACATTTCTCTTTTCTAATCTGTTGTGTGTATCACAATAATAATAGTAATAGTAATAATAGTAATAATAATAATAATAATAATAATAACAATAATAATAATAATGATGATGATGATGATGATAATAGTAGTAGTATAGTAGTAGTAGTAATAATAATAACAATAGTAATAAATAGTAATAGTAGTAATAATGATAGTAGTAGTAGTAGTAGCAGCAGCAGCAGCAGCAGCAGCAGCAGCAGCAGCAGTAGCAGTAGTAGTAGTAGTAGTAGTAGTAGTAGTAGTAGTAGTAGTAGTAGTAGTAATAATAATAATAATAATATTTCTGTTTGGAATTTCAAGGAATGTAACGTATTTTCTAGAGATAAGTATGATGA
The DNA here is from genome assembly GCF_006345805.1 of Octopus sinensis. Taxonomy (NCBI): domain Eukaryota; kingdom Metazoa; phylum Mollusca; class Cephalopoda; order Octopoda; family Octopodidae; genus Octopus; species Octopus sinensis. The sequence goes on along the minus strand of NC_043007.1, from coordinate 6,994,973 downwards.
GGTGAAAAGCTGAACTGACACCTTACGGAAAAAGCTTGGGCACGCTGAGTATCAGAAAATGGATTTTCCAAGGTGATATCCTGTCTCCGTTGCTTTTTGTTCTCTGCATGAGACCCCTGACCTTGGTAATTAGGAAAATGAACCTGTGGTACCAACTAAAGGAAAAATCCCAAATAATCAACCATCTCCTTTTCATGGACGATTTTTAAACTGTATGATAAAGATGAGACACAAGTCAGTTCCTTGAACGCGGTCCACTGTTTTAGTATTGATATTAGAATGGAATTTTGACTTAAGAATTGCGAAATAGTCTATCTAAAAAGAGGCAAGGTACAGTCCTTAACAGAGATAGAATTACCGAATAGAGATTTGATTAAGCAAATTGAAATGGAAGGATACATTCGTCGTGCACTAGACTTCAATGAGATAATAGTAAAAGAATTGAAAGGGTAGATGAGGATGGAATATTTCCGAAGACTAGGGTTGGTGTTGCACTCAAATTGACTGGATGAAATAAAATCGAAGCAGTCACTACCTGGGCGAAAGCATCACTTCGACATGGAGCAGGAATTATGAAATGTCGAAAGGGTGAAGTAAAGAAAATGGATACCAGGACTAGAAAAATGTTGACTGCATACGGGGCAGTCCATCCTAAGTTGGACACCCATAGGCTGTAGTTGTCCAGAAGAAAGGGTGCGAGAAGTTTGATCAGTTGTCAGGACTGTATCCAAGAGGAGGAAAAAACTTAGGGTGGTATATAAAAAATGACGTGGAGCCACTGTTGACACACTCTAAGAAAGCTGGCGTCTTCAAAACTGAGAATTGTGTGACTAAAGAAGAATTTAAACAAGAGATGTACATAGGCGCAGGAGTGGCTGTGTGGTAAGTAGCTTACTTACCAACCACATGGTTCTGAATTCATTCTCCCTTCGTCGCACCTTGGGCAAGTGTTTTCTACTATAACTTCGGGCCGACCAAAGCCTTGTGAGTGGATTTGGTAGACGGATACTGAAAGGAGCGACGGGCCCGGTCGAGAGAAGCGCGTGGATCGCTGACCCAGCAAAATAAGCTGTGAGTTATAATAATAATAGCCCGTGAGTGTAAACTTTTTACCAAAAGTGGAGTATGAATCAAAGCATGATAAAGTTGGCGGATATCAACACTGGTTATATGCCAACATTATAAAAATTAAACTCTTGCCAAGTGGTATAATCACCACCATGAGACTGTAACTGTGTGAGTTAGAAAGTAACAGGGGAAGGACATTCATGTTCCCTCTCTAAATAAACTGGGAAAAGAACGAACCACAAAATACGACACGATATTTTGTTCGACGCATAATCTACTTCAACGACACATTGTCAACTTTATAACATTAATATTAAGTAACCGAGTGCATAAATGGAACCCGCTATTGGTCATCTCCAATCTCATAATGTTCCATTTATATTATAGCATGATTTGATCTCGACTCGCGAAAGTCAGTTGAAATAAAATGTGAATGTTTGAGTGTCAGCAGAGACAAACCTTTCAGGATGCGCTGAATATTTTTGATCTAAATGCTGATTCTTCCAGTGTCTAATATCATATATTTCACATCCATTTCGTGTCTAACGAAGCCCTTGTTTTTCTTTAATATAACATGGATCTTATTTATTGTAACTAATGCATGCTCTTAAAATTGTGAATGTTCCATAATTCAGGTTTTTATAAATATTGGTTAGGACATATTGGAATCGGAGTTAATGGTGTTTGATATTAGATTTTCTGGAAATCGGTTGAAACTACTTTGGAAAACGTAATTTTTAGTGCAGTCCCCATTTACTATGGATTATCATTATTATTATTATTATTATTATTATTATTATTATTATTATTATTATTATTATTATCTGTATAGGAGTACTGTGTAATGGCATTGGAATGTTATTTAAATATATTGATATGTTATTCACGAAAACACGACAGTTAACCTTGCAAGCATTCCTCTGCTCAGATCGTTCAATAATGTTCAGTAATGGAAGAAGCAGAAATAGATATGCGTAGACAATAGCATCATGATGGACATACGAGGTTCTTAGAAGAGATGACAGTCAACTATGATTAGAGAAAATTGCAAGGAAGAAATAGTTTAGATATCCGATAATAGATAGCTAAAAGAAATACTTCTTTATCAGTCAGGTCGTTGCTGTTTTAGTTATTATTATTATTATTATTATTATTATTATTATTATTATTATTATTATTATTATTCAGTAGTCTTATTTTTATCACGTGATTTCGCTGCACAACTAAGTGCAGCACTGTGTGCCTTGGGTATGTGCTGTGGTTTGTTGTGATGCTCTTATTTTTACTGTATTGAAAGTGGTTTACGTAGGATGTGTACAGTGCCTACTAGTGCTGTTTTCTGTATGTTATATATATTTGTAAGTCCTGGTGTTTTTGTTATGCATTTGTCTGAATATTTTTTATCATACCTAATGCACCTACTGTAATAGGAATTGTTTCCGGTTTTAGCCTTTATAATAATTATTATTATTATTGTTATTGTTATTATTATTATTATTAGTCAACGGTAGTAGCAACGGCAACCGCGGCAACACAGCAGTAGTTCTCCGTGCTTTTGTTTAATCGCATGTCAATTCTGATGGAGCAGAAATATAATTAGATTTGACGGAATTTGGTTGCCATTCCTTGCAAGTCGAACCGCAGCATAAACGCTTTCTCACTGACTCGTTAACAGTTAAATAGCAATCACTGGCAACATTGCAATTAGTAGCCATTAACAGGATGTGAGTTGATGAACGAAAGATTCAAAGAAACACTTCACACGTGTTCCTGTCGGGATTCAATCACGAGATTGCACCGCTTGTACCGGATCGGCTGCAGGTATATATAAACTTTGGACACCTGAAAGCAGTTCTGAAATCCCATTGAAATATGAGTGTGTCCATCTTCTCAACCGATTTCTTTTTATATATTGTAAAATAAGTCGTGGAATAAAAAAAATAAGGACGTATTTTAATAAAAGAAATAGTGAATGAGAGAGTGGGAGCAAATAGGGAACATTGGTACATTACATATCAGTATATATATATATATATATATATATTATATATATATATATATATATATATATATATTGTATTGTATTGGCATCCTTTCTGTCTCGGGAGACAATGGAGTTGCGCATTTTTTTTTTTTTATATATATATATATATATATGTATATACTTATATGGTCACATTCTTTTATATGTATGTTTTCACAGATGTATGTATGTCTGTGTAGATATACGACTATGTGCGTGCATTTTCGGCTGTGTATCTCTACCTATAAGGCGGTTTATAAATACACGCATGTTGTTGAGTATATATGTAAGTGCAGAAAATTTCCGCTTTCTGAATCTTATGTTGCATCACGATTCATTTCGTATTTCTTTTCGCTACTTAAGTGCACACATGCAGATTGTTTCTTACTGAAACGCACATTCCTTTGCTCAGACACACACATAAGTAGAATTGACACACAGAAATGAAAACATATTCCTTTAATCTCTCTCTCTCTCTTTCCCCATATTTCTCTTTTCCTGTCATTGTTCACTTTGCCATTATTTTGTGTTTGATACACATCAATTACGAGTAGGAAAATGCATGCACATCTATGCACTCTTTATACTCGCTTCTAATCATCCTTTCCGCTCGCTTACCTACGCGGAGCAACAACCGCACAGCGTGCCACATACAAAACACTGACTAACACAGGCGCGCGAACGCACACACACACATATATATGCATATTCATATGTAAATATATACATAGGCAAATTATATATATGCATATTACATACATATATATGCATATATACATGTATATATGTACATGTGATGCATATATATATATATATGTACATACATTCATATACAATAATAAGTATACCCACACACATACATACAAAACTATACTGAGAAACATACACGCGTACATACATACTGACACACACGCACAGACACGCACATGTTTAAGTACAAATATTGAATCTTAAGTATTGATATTAGACCTATATACACTTGCATGCAGGCACATTTATACGCACATTGAGATCCACACACACACACACACACACAGATATATATATATAATGCTTGTGTGTATATTGTATGTGCATGCTTTTATTTACTTGTTATTCATATTTACATTAATTTAGCCACAGTTGATTTCATCCTATGGTCTCATACATATTTCCTAGAATAATGGAAGTAAATAAAATTACAGGTTTGTGAGTGATATCAGCTGAAACAGAGAACAATTTTTACAATTGAAATTCAATATGCTGTTATGAATATTTTTGTTTCCTTTTCGTTCTAGGAGAGAAATGTCTAATGGCTTTCAAAGAGGATTTAAGCGAAAATGTTACATAAATGCTTTCGTCATCGATGATGTTTCAGAGAAGCAAGGGACGACGTCGGCGTTGCTCACGTTGCTGCTGATTCCATTGTTTCTTGAAAATTTGGTACAATTTTCTAATTCTTTTGATTGTTGTAGAGAAAGGAGGGTAAGATCAATTCCTGGACTGTTTTAACATGAATCTATTGATAATCATTACAGCGAGATATCCTCTGACATTTGACGCAGTCTCTCGTTGTCAAGAAAAATGACACACACACACAGGCACACACATATCATGCATATATAAATTTGATGCTTTTTATATAGATTTATACATATACACAAAGCAGCCTAACCTTGTTTACACTCCTTTGAAGTATCACTGAATACCGCCGAGTAGAATATCGCATACATTTAATCTTTACATACATATATATACTTACATATATATCTATATAAATATATGTACACACATATATCAATATATGTACATATATATATATATACACATATATACACACACATATATATATACATACATAGCCTCTATGCAGCATGTAAGCTACTGGCAAAGACTTACGATATTCAGATTCTATTCCCTGGAGCGTAGGTTGGAAAGACATGCCGTAATATATATTTGGAAGATCCTGTAGGGACTAGTCCCAAACTTTAGCATTGAATGTTACACTAACGCGAGAACAGGACACCACTGCATAATGCTTACTGTCAGGAGTCCCAGGGGAACCAACTTCACAGCAGGAAGTGCAAATGAGGGCAGCAACATCAAACTTCCTCATTCACCAAATGTCAAGTTGGAAAATAATTAGTGAAATAAATGTTATGTAAGAACACGAAATGGCGGTACCCCAGCATGGCCACAAATCATGTGCTAAAACTAGATCAAATCAATATATATATACATATATAACGTTTATATATATGTATATACACACACACACATATATACATACATATACATATATTTATAGTTAATCCAAACCTGAAAACACAAAGAGAAAACACAACAACGCGAGGACGTGGAACAAATATAGTGTTATTGGACGCTCAGGAAGGAAGGGAAGAAGGGGGGTTTAACGTTTCGAGCGGAGCTCCTCGTCAGAAACACAGGAAAAGGAAAGATCCAGAGAAGGGAAGACGGAGGAAAAAAATCGCCAGCGGTACACACGCGGTCACATTTTATATATATATATATATATATATATATACATACATATATATCTATTTACACACACACACATACACACACACACACACACACATATATATATATATATATATATATACATATGCATCACGTAAACACATGTGAATCGTTGCTGATTTTCTTCCACCATCTTCCTTTCTATTGGACTCTACTCTGATTCTGAAGAAGAGCGTTGCATGAAACGTTAATCCGTTTTTCTGTCCTTCTCTGAGCGTCTGCTAATACTTTACATGTACCACGTCCTCGCGTTGGTTTTTTTTTGCCTCTGTTCATATTTTGGGGGATTTACCATTTATACACATATATATATTCATAGATATATACATACATATATATACATAGATGTATACTTATAAATATATACATAGATATATACATACATATATAAACATATATGTATATATATATACATACACATACATACACATGCATACACGCACAAACACACATATTTAGGAAAGAACCAAGCATCAGAGCAACTAATATGGACGAAAAATGTCTGTGTTCTCAAAATGATAGCGATCAATTGTCCTATTACATTATAAATAATAGGATTTCTAATATCCTTCGTAATTATGTGTCAAAGGCGACTTAGTTTAAACGAAATATGAATCTAACGCAAATATTGAATTGCAGACAATTTAAGAGGCATTTTTTCAAGAAATATTATATAATGCTTTAAATAAGGAACATTATTTACATGCTAGTTGGCAGCTATGATTTCGCATACACTTATTCAAGACAATCCTGCCACGACCATCATAACTTTAAACAGAGTGATTCTACTCAGTATTACATTGTCAAAATTGTCTTTTTTTTTGAGAGAGAATCTAAGCTATAATTTGAGAGTAATTTGGTAAGTACAAGAATAAGAGAGCAAATAATTAAGGTGCATACTCGTTTCCATTTCAGTTTTTAAATGACTTTTCCCAAAGCAACAAAACTATTCTCATAAGCAATGCATGTAATAGGAGTAAGTACACACAAATTGATTAATGAAGGCAGCTACCTTCAAGTATATCCGCTCCATATGCTTTACTGTACCACATTGAAACAAAGAGAGCAGATATCATAGTTGCTCAAAGGAATTAGTTGCCCAATCTCTACAAAAAAAAGCACGACAGCCTTTATTTAAGCGAGTACACAGTAGAGCATTCGGTAATGTAACCTTAGAGAGCACTAGAAAAACACGAATGTCGCGGTTGTTTAAATATTTAGCGAAATATATATATATATATAAGAGGAAGTCAATCGAATTTGAACGGCATGTGGAACAAAACCGTGTAAGCCATTTTGTAGCATCACCTCAACGACATTTAGAGTTAGAAATAAAGACAAGCTTTTATTCGTTTTTAAATGTGAATGCTAAAATATTATATATACATTTTCCGAAACCGTTTTAATTCCAATTGTATTCAAAGCATTCCGTCGGTAGCTTTTCTTACGTTCCCTGGGAATAGTGATAATAGAGGCGGGGCTAATTACCATAATTAATAAAACTGAGATGTTGTTTTCCTCATTTAAACACGTTCAACAGCACGAAAATAAAAATGAATTATATGTATAGAAACCCTATTTTAGTCTTGTTAATAGAGAGTAGAATTTTCTAAAATATTGATTAATCACTTGGGGATGCTCCAGAGTTGACAGATCGATGACGTAAAGAACAAATTACGGAGAAACAGGAATTAGCTTTCTTTCCTGGTAATACAGCGTAAAGTAAGAAACTTTACGCAATACAAGCCAGAATATGGTTTTGGGTATTTAATAGTTTATGTGAAAGTAACCGACCGCATCTGTATTTTAAAGTCAATTAATGGTATTTGTGAGATTACAGAATCAATTTGAATTGTTAATGTAATCTTGAAATGTCACTCAACCACAGAAAATTATTCATAGAAGTAAATCTGCATTTGCGATTAGTTTTATCATTTAATACATTTTATAAAACATCCCTGACATTAGAAACAGCAGGCGTTAACGATTAACATCTGCTTATGCATCCGAATCTTCGTTTTATATATGGAAGATATCAGCACCTATTAAGTATTGGATATAAGGAAAAATAATTTGGAATGGAGATAGAGGTGACAGCCATTTGGGTAGTCTGTTGTTATTGTGAAAGAATTTTGAACGACATATCTTTTCAGGAAAGGTGAATCGCGGATAGAATGAAGTTATAAATAATAACGTGTCAAAAAGACTTCCCTTTCATTAGAAAAGTTTAAGGCGGCTCCCGAGACACAAACCGACATTATATAACGTTCTCCAGCATTACAAATTCTTATTACATCTACTGTTTTTCGAGAAATTAGCTTTCTGACAGTATTTCGTACTATGATAAATACAGCAAACAGTTGCAAATATGAATTAATATGAAGTGAGAATTTTAGTTTGATAGAAGGCAAGGTTGACTCGCATGGCCATTGCCGCACCCAATACAGAATTTCTGATTATTTGTTATATGTTTCTATACCACTTAACACACTTTAGAAGGAACGCAACTGACTCCCTCTTATATGATTCAATACAATAAACGATTCTCAGTAATTGCCCTTTACATAAATATAATTTCTGTAAGGAAGCAAATATGTAGATGCAATTTTGAACAACAGGTAATTCAGGTTTAAATCTCATGTTAGTATTTTATAAATGTATTTTATAAAATTTTCTAAAGACATAATAGAATGTCTTTAACTACATCCATGCTGCGGCCTTAAAAATATAATTTAGTCACACGATAAGACCTATGTGCAGGGCATGAACGATCAAAGCCACTGATGGCAATGCCTCCAAAATGACACCCCAGCAATAATCGTAACAAGCAATAAAAGATGAAAAAGAAATTATGAATATATTCTTACGGTGATTGCGTGTTTCTAATGTAAATCTCAAACAAAAATGTTTCTAACTTATTGGGACTTAGATCAGATTTCTAAAGCACGAAGAAACGTCGGAAAAAAATTTTGCAAATGAACAATGGGCTTCCATCTTGTTTTTCCATTTTGGGTTTGCCTTTTGTGTACATTTTAGCAATATTTTCTCAAATTTATAAAAAAAAAGAGTAAAAACCAATATGTTGCCGTAATGCGTATAATGCTTCATGTGAAGAAACTACTGATTTGCATTCACTGAATTGTAGCCATATTGAAAACAGGAATTGTTTTCGAAGAACCAAAATATATTTAGATTTCACATAAAACTGAAAATTCTAAAAAGTATTCAAACACAATGATACGCGGTGATTTTTTCTTCATTTTTCGCTGAGTCGTAAAAAGCTATGAGGATTCTTGCAGTTTTATCTGCGAGAGAATTGGATTTTCATACGCCAAAAGTTTTTTCCTTTTTATTCCACATACTCATAATCTCGAATATATTATACAAGCCTGAAGAACAATAACAGGGAATATTGTAAAAAAGAATCCTGCTTTATTTAGGATATAACAAAATCATTATAATTTAAAGTTGGTGGTGTTTTTACAAAGTTTCCATTTTCAAAATGATGTTTATTTTAACTGTTAGTTTATCTTCATTGAATGCACACGACTTTGATGAGGAAGAATATAAAGACACTTGCTTTAGGAACAGGTAGTTATATATATATATATATATATATATATATTAGAGGAAATGGACATCAAAATTAAGGCAGAATGAGTATCTCAAGTTATTTATAATAATTTAATTAAGGTAAAGTGAATTTGAAGTCTTACACTTCTGTTAGGGATATTCCAAGTGATCGGCTAGCATGTCCGTACACTGGATATTCCGTCATCATAGACAAGGTGAGTACGACTGAAAGTTCTCGACGTGGAAATTCACAGTTTATATGGTTGGGATTCACTTCACCCAAACAACATTTTTTGTGATGTCCAGACATAAGATTCATATCTTTTATCAAGTACCATTATTCATAAACATTTTATGACAAGCAACAATAAGCTCCTTGTAGCGATTTGTGAGGCTTTAACTTTCTATAAACTATATAATAAAACATTCAGTTTCGAGAGCTCTCATTTCTTGCTCTAATTTACAACCACACATATGCACACAAAATAAATCGCACAAATGCACACGCACAAGGACGTGTGTAAGTATCTATCAAACTACCTATTACTCGCAAACAACCACAATGATGCATACCTACAGCCACACGCACCTATATATGTATCAATATATATATCTCAGATTCACTCTCACTGAATTGTATATATGTATGTATATATATATATGTCATCCATATACGTGGGTGCTTATAATCACATGCAGTGCAAATCTATAGTTAACTAATAGCAGTTTTCTGATAGCTTGTCATTGTAATATATCTTCCAACAGGTTTTGCAGGTCATCACGAACATCACCGGGGAAGGTACGCTTGCAGATAACATACACATACGATAATAAAAAGTTTTATTATCGTAATATATATGCGTGTTTATATATATATGTATATATATATATATATATATATTATATATATATATATATATATATATATATATATATATATATATATTTCCACACGTGTGCGCGCACAAACAGTCACACACACACACATATATATATATATATAAAACAATAGGAGGAAAATATAACAAAAAATAAGGTCGTTGTAGCAACGAGGTAGTGGTATTTTGTATTAATAGAAGCAAGCAGATATAAACACATACGTATACATACGTGATAGATACATACACATGAATTTATATATATATGTATATATATATATATGTGTGTGTGTGTGTGTGTGTGTGTGTGTATCTATATATCTATACAAATTTATCTATCTATCTATATATATATATAACAATATATATACATACCTACACGTATACAAATTACACATATATACATACATACATACATGCCTACATATATATATGACCGTTTTGATCTACTAATTTTCTAATCTTGTATTTGCATATATATATTTGTATTTCTGCTTTGTTTATTCGTATAGTTACCGGTTGTCCTTGTCTCATAATATAACTTGGAATTATAGAAATCTTCTACTTGCTCCAGAGCTGAATGTAATCAGAAAGCCCCACCTAACTTTAATGACCTAATCATTACTTTCGAAATAAATGCGCACATGAATATAAAAAAAACATACATACACATACACCCATGTAAATATATATATATATACGTATATGCATACATATATATATATATGTTTATGTGTGTGTATTTATATATATATGGATATATCTGTAAACACAGACACACACACACACACACACACACACACAGAGATGTGTGTGTGTGTATTTTCTCTTCCTATCACTCAAACACACAAAGAATAAAAAGAAAACGGGCGTAAGTCAGGCAGAGAGTACAAACACTGGGGATTGTGTACAATCGTGTCTGTGTGTGTGTGTGTACGTGTGTATGTATGTGTGTTCGGGTGTGCGTATTTGTTACTAAGACAGGAAAAAGCGAAATCATAAAAAAAATAATCGAAATTAATGCGGCAATATAACAAACAACAAAAACAAAATAAAAAACAACAAAACAGAAAGACGAATAGTGAAAAATATAAAAAAATCGTTTTGATGAAGCAGGTGAAAAATCCGATAATGTCAGGTGGAAGCTCTTAATCTTCTCGTTGTTTTGCAACTTTGTCCCTGTGCAAATTAGATGCACTTGACTGAAAGCTTTCTGTATGATAGAAACATCTCATTGATCCCTGGGAACGGATATTGTGTATGTTGTTATACGAAACCAGTTAGAAATAAGCGTATGTTATTCTATATGTGATCGTTGGAAATAAAGATACAGTGAGAGAGAGAGAGAGGGGGGGAAAGAAAGCTAGGAGTCAAATAGAAAGAGGAAGGTGAGAGTGTGAGACCGAAAGACGGCGTGTTTGGGGAGGGTCAGTTTGAAATATCAATTTGATGGAGTACATAAATATCTGTGTGTAGGTGTGTATGTGTTGGGAGTTTTTAGACGAGACTATATCTATCTACCTATTATATTCTATGGCACGAACGCTCCCATACACACATATATACGCGCACACATTAACTTCATACACACACACACACACGTCCTTGCGCACAGACACACATGTGTTGTCTGATTTACTATCCACACCTCAAGCCAACTTCCTCCTCAACCGGTCATATCAGACTGCTCAAAGTGTAACTGCGAGACGTATATTTGCTCTCCATCTTTCTTCCATCCTCATTTATAGTCTCTAACTCGGAGCGCAGACTCGAAAGGTTAAACTTCTTTTCATTTTACCTGGTCGTAAATGTAGTACACGCATTTTTGCATTGTTTTATATTTTAGAATTGGACGATATTATATATGTTTGCATGTACATATGAACATGCACATATATGTATGCAGAAGTACTCGAGAAATAAGAAGCCTCTAAATATGTAATATACTTAACAGAACTAATAGGATTTCAGTGAGAGATAACTTATGACCATGAGAACACAAGTTACAAAAGGTTCAGAGTAAACTAAGACAGAAAAAAAGGTATACATCCCATCTTCAGCGGCTTCACAGTTATAGTCATAGTTTCCACACTTGGACACTATCATTCTATTTGCTGGTGCTAGCAGCTTAAAAAAGCATAAATATTGCCTGGAAATTATCAGACAAGAAGCAGGCGCCAGAGATTAGATTATAATTACAACTATTCATTGGCGCCAAAGATAAATACAAACATCAAATCTCAAACATATATCGAAACTTAACTATAGGACACAGGAAATTGGAAAAATATAATATATGACAAAACAGATAATATCATAATATTGCCACATGAAGAATCATACATACACACATAATAAATGTGTACATAGGTGCATACTGATGCAGTATGACCGTTTCAAGCGGCTCCATTTAATTGAACAATGCAATCATTACATGAATTTAACTGCAATGCCATCTTCAGTTGTACAAATAAATAAATGGAATTTTAACAAGTATGGCACAATAATATAATTTTTTTTTAATATTTTAACTGAACAATAAGATGGAAGAAATTCATGTTGTCGCTATTGTAGGTAAGAAAAGACTACAACTTCTAAGAATCGCATGGAGCAGGGAAAGGGATACACACAATAATATTTATGACCATACTTAGCCATGAGCTGTCAACTCATTCTGTTTCTTTATTCAAACTGGACAGTCTTCTAGGCTTAGATTTAGTAGTTGATAAAGTGATAAATGGATTAGAAATGAATTGCAGCCCTTACACCACTACGCTGTTTCTCTCATCCATGATATAAAATGAAAGTGGTGTATATGCTCCATGCGATTCATAGAAGTTGTAGTCTATTCTTAGCTACAATAGCGACAACATGAATTTCTTCCATCTACTTGTCTGTGAAAATATCTAAGAAAAATTGTATTAATGTGTCCTACATGTTAAAATTCCATTTATTTTTTGTGCTGCTGAAAATGGTACTACATTTAATTTGATGGAATGATTGCATTGTTGAATTAAATGGTGTCGCTTGAAACAGTCGTACTGCATTACTGCTTGGTATCCCGTTGCTTATTTTGATATACATGTGTTTGTGTGTGCGTAGGTATAAATGTATGCATTGTGTCTGCGCACGCGCGTGTGTATGCTTGGTTAGTTACTTTTCATTTATTTCTGTATCCTCTCTCTACGGTATTTGCAACATGCCTTGTATAGAATGGCAGAAATATACACCACTGTAATCTTATGTCGCAGACGTGAGAGAAACAGCATAGGATCATTGATGTTGTATTTGGAAACAGTATAAAATTAAAGTAAATTTTTTCGTGAATACGAAAAGTACGAAATGCAAAGAATACATCACAAGCGTATTTTCAAAGCAGCATAAAGTCCACAAGTGTCTATCTATCTATCTGTCTGTCTGTCTGTCTGTCTGTCTGTATGTATGTATGTATGTATGTATGTATGTATGTATGTATGTATGTATGTATGTATGTATGTATGTATGTATGTACACACGCATACACACATTATATATATATATACTAGCGTGAATAAAATATACATGTATATATAGGAGGGAACAGAAATATATATCTGTGGGTTTCTTTATATTTCCTGAACATGTAGGCTTCTTGGTGCGGTATTGGTTTACGTATTGCGGTGTATCATTTTCCCGCCTGTAATGTCACTCGAGCTATGCTTTTGTAACATTGAAGTGCATAGAAAATACAGCACTGCTTGTAAATTGATTGAGGATATCGATAAGTGTGAATCTGCTTACACTCGATTAAATTGCACACACATCATGCACACATATTAATGCTGTTGTTGCTGTTGTAGAGGTTGATTTTACTGTTTCTTTTTTATGTGAATTACTGAAAGAAATCAGAACATATCGACCAGAGTTCAACTAGAGTCTTCCAGGACTGGTACGAGGGAAGAAGGGAGTCGGATGGTAGGCTCAAAGAAGAAATCCTATCCAAATTCGTATCTGCTCCGACTCAGCAATCCAATTATTCTTTTGTTGTTTTTTTCTTTGCCAAAGAAACACTCGCACTTTGTTTTCGATCTTTACTTGTTTAATATTCTTCCTGTTTTATGGTAATTGTATGGAAATCTATCGTTATATATGCTGTGACATCTTCAGCGGCTTTCTATCCCACGTAACTCCTCGTTCAGTTTAGCCCATTTAGAATGGACAAAGAGGAGATACGTGGAGCGGAATGTCGCTGAATAGGTTACAGGTGTGTAACGAAAGATTTCGAGACAAAGGACATAAAAATAATAATAAACGAGTGAAGAACGAATATACAGTGCGTGTGTTTATTTGACAAAAACATTAAAGAAAAATCAATGTCGATGTCGTCAAATGCTCAACACACATACGCATTTACCACACGCACACACACACAAACACGCAAACACACACACACATACACACATATATCTCTCTATATATAATGTCTTCAGTACTCGCAGTTTAACGTCACAGCTTCTAATGAACTTCCTTTGGATGAATTAGCAAAAAGAATCACTCCCCCCTCTCACTACTACAAGACAAAGACAACTACCACAGGTTTCTACAAGGATTCCTGTTGTGTTTATGAAGAACATACCTGCCCAACAATAGATAATAATTAGAGATTAATGAGAAAAAACAGCGCTGTTTTTCCCATTCACGTTGTACCGCTACACGACATTTGCATTATCAACAATTAATATTAATTAGCAGTTTCTCAGCTTCACACACAATACTTGCATCTCAATTTCTGCTTAGTTTAACATCCTCTCGAGTTTGCTTTCAAGCATATACCCTTTTATTCAAAAATGAATTACAGTTATTTCATACAGAAGAGAATTTTAGACTGTTCATATATTGACACATGTAAGATCAAACATCTATAGGGAATGAGAGCAAGTAATATTTAATTAGAAAAATAATGATTTTTAATATAAGGAAACCCAGGAGAATGAAAAATAAAGTCAGCATCTGTGACACGTATTAAATACTAAATAACGTCTTGTTGAGCTTTCGTGTGTTTCTGACATCTTTACAATAAATAAAATATTAATGGTTCATATATTGTAAAGATCATACTACACGTACAGATTTGTTCTCGACATCACGAGTTTAAAACGTTTCGTAGAAATTTAATTAGAAATGTCTCCGACAACACGTGACGCAAAATATTGTTTCAAGCAGTTTTGCAGTGAAAGGGATACAACGACTGTCATGGTATTTATGAAAACTATTAGAAGCAAATCAAATATCTCGGAGACGGTCTTTGAAAATGACGTTTTATATACAAGAATGATTATTGCGTACAAAGCATCAAACCATATTCACCAATCAGCAGTCTTGATCATAACAGAAATACACGAAATACGTTGATATAAACATTAAGGAATGTTCACAGAGAACGCGTATTAATCGTACAGGTTAACTCTGAGAGACAGACCAAGTCCCCTGCATACTTATTCAATCAGGAAATATAGCAGAGCACAGAACATGCTGGAGCCCTTGATACTATAACACTGATACAGTTGATATTCAATGCAAAGACTTCATTATTTTCTTGGCCCTTAAATTGCTTTTTAAGATTTAGTGTGGCATGCGAAAAATTGCTTGCTTCCAATCAGTGTCAGAAAAAACTATAAATCTCAATATAAAGTGTTATTTAGTGCTGATCTCGGAATAAAAAAAAACTGTATAAGAGTTTGATACGCCGAATCTTTAACAAACAATGATATACATTTACTTAAGTTATGGATACTATACAATTGTTGATGTGCGAACCCTTCGTACTTTCAGAGATATTTGAACTGAAGAAGTGAGAGTTATTTATGTACGAACAACGAATATAAATAATCGACTGATCTCTGAAGAGTAAGCTGATACTGACACCAAAGTAGTTATCTATTTCTTGACAGCAGGATTTGGATCAGTGGCTTTCCAGTTATCCAGAAGTTTCATGCACAATGGCGTTCAGAGCAAGAGAAAGCAATTAACAAAGAAACGATTGGTTTGATATCAAATATCGCGTGTCTATTGAGTGAGTGAATATTTCAAGACCGTGTATTTGCCTGGGAGAATGAAAGGCAAAGTTCGCTTCGGCAGAATTTGAACTCAGGGTATAACGACCGACGAAATGCTGTTATGCATTCTCACTGCTTGCAGTTTTGGGCTTCAAATTTGGAGAGAAATTTAGCAATTTTGAAGGCGGGAATAAATAGAATCTATTGACCTCAGTGCTTGACTGGTACTCACTTTATCGACCCCGAAAAGACGAAAGGCAAACTCAACCTCGGCGGAATTTGAACTTAGAACTTGAAGACGAATAAAATGCCTCTTAGTATTTTTCCAGCTTGCTAACGATTCTGCCAACTCGCTGTTCTAATAATAATAATAATAATAATAATAATAGTAGTAGTAGTAGTAGTAGTAGTAGTAGTAGTAGTAGTAGTAGTAGTAGTAGTAGTAATAGAGTCGGAGACTAGCAAAATACTCTGGAATTTCCCAATCTAAACTGAATAGGTGCTAGAACATAACAGACCGGACCTAGTGGTAGTGGACAAGGTGCACCACATATGCTATGTAGTTGACGTAACATGTTCCTTTGCCCTACGAATAGTCAAGAAGGAAGGCGGATAGATAGATAAATAGATAGATAGATAGATAGATAGATAGATAGATAGATAGATAGATAGATAGATAGATAGATAGATAGATAGATAGAGGGATAGATAAATAGATAGATAGATGCAACCCTCCTAAGTACGAAATAGCCCGGCTATGGAAAATGAAGAAGTTGAAAATAGTGCCAATTGTTGTCGGGTCCTTGAAAATAGTATCAGAAGGCAACAAAAGCGACATACAGGAAATTAGAATAGGGCGCCCAGTTGAACTGTTACGAAAGGTTTGCGTCCTCGGCACGGCCAGAATAATCAGGAAAGTATCAGATAGCTAATAAGGTAGGCTGCAGGTAGTAAGCCCGCTTCGCATGCAAGACTCCAGGAGATCCAAGAAAACCTGTGATAAAGAGCTAATAATAATAATCATAGCAGCATGACTCAAAGCATTTGTTATACATGAAAGAATGGAACACCTAAAATCGGCATTACTTGGAACTGTGGGGTTCTTGAAGCATGACCTGTAAACGAATGTCACCTTAGTCTGCTGGCTGTGGACAGGTGGCACTTTCCATCATACCCAGCAAAATACGCTGGGAGATTTCATGAAATAATAATAATAATAATAATAATAATAATAATAATAATAATAATAATAATAATAATACTGATATTTTCTACTTAGAGTACAAGTCTGGAAATTTTGGGGGAAGGGACTAGTCAATTACACCGACCCCCACCCTCAGTGTTTCACTGGTACATAATTTACAGACCCCAAAAGGATGAAAGGCAAAGTCGACCTCGACGGAATTTGAACTCAGAATGTGGTAACGATTCTGCCAGCTCACTGACCTAATAATAATAATATAATAATAATAATAATAATAATAATAATAATAATAATAATAACAATAATAATAATAATAATTAGAAGAAGAAGCGGAGGAAGGGGAAGAGAAGGAGGAAGAGGTGGCAGAGGAAGAAAAACAAGAAAAGAAAACGAATATATATTTTTTACACTGAAACCCATATCTCTGTGTATGTATTACAATCGTTCATAGCGTGACCTTGGAGAGATAAGGAATAAGCTGAAGTAAAATGAAAATGTCAGAGAAGACTTTGATGGAGCATCCTTAACTGGCAAAAGAAAATACAGGATATTTGAATTGCCAATCTTACTGTTCACTTTATACTGCTACAGGAAGTGATTATATACAGTTTTTTCATTTCCTTTTTCCTTCAATTATTCTTTCTATGATATATGTTCTGGGGCAATTTATGTATTAGCCATATTATACATTGCTTGTATATATTTCAAAACGTTTTTTTTTCTCAAACTTAACTAACCTCATATAAAGACAAATCTATCTACCTACCTTCCTACCAACCTACCTACCTACCCGTCTGTCTGACTGTCTATCTATCGACGAATCTATCTATCTCTCTGTCGACGTATTTATCTGTCTATTTGTCTCTTTATATACATACACATACGATCACCCCCACGCCACACACACACCATTTTCTTGTGAGGGTGGGGGTCGATGTAATTGTCTAGTCCCCTCCTCCCAAATATCCAGCTTTGTACCTGAAGTAGAAAAGAGTACTTACCTATTGATCTAACACGCATCGTTATTTAGCGAAGGCAGCTGAATTTTAGTTACGACTTAGCCACAATCAATGCTGTATACTCGTTAGCAATGTATACACTGATATGTAAATGAAGATACACACCTTTATTCTATTTGTCACAAATTAATATACGCTGTCTGCTTCCTTCGTATTTTCTATTATTCTTGGCACACAGTTTAAAGAAAGGTAGATAATATATGCCGACTATTTTAGTGATCTCACGTTATGAAGATGAAACGGTCTTAGCTCTGGCAAACGGAGCGTGGAAATGTGTTTTGGAAAAGAAACGAGGCTGTTTGTTTCGCAGAAGTGTATCTGTCTTTACCACGGCTCTTTTATCCATGCTGTATGGAATGTAGTCGTCCAAGAAATTACAAGCAAAAGCCAATAGGGTTATAGAACATCACTGGAAATCTGATACATACATGTATTTATATATTTATGTCTATCTGTTGTCTATCTAAGCATATGTATGTATATATATATATATATATAATATATATATATATATATATATATAATATATGTGTGTGGTGTGTGTGTGTGTGTGTATCTATTTATTTATACATACACACACTTGTATATACAGATATATATATATATAGAGAGAGAGAGGGAGAGAGAGCAATTGTATACTGTCTACTTAACGTGACAGTCCCTTAAAGGGAATCACACCACCGCTATTTAGCCCTACGAAGCATCAACGCTTCCTGTTGGTTTTGACACATTTCCTGTGTCCTTATGTTGATGCTTCCTAGGGCAAAATAGCGGTGATGGGATTCCCTTTATGGGACTGTCAAGTTAAGTTGACAGTATACAACAGCTCTATCGTACCACCACTGCTGTAGTGAAAAATGTTGAGTAATCCAGACTTGAAGATTGGGAGTATGTCGACCCGATTAAGTGTTCAAACGAGATACTTCGTATCTAATTAATACCGACGTACTTTCATGAAACACTTGTAGTCCTATAAACGGAAAACCGAGGATTCCAAATAGGTGTAGTTAGTATAAGATTTAATATTTAACATTTTATGGAGTGGTAGGGTATAAAACCTTTCAGTGTTGATTGAGTTGAAGGTGGTTCTGTCTCTAAAACTACTTTTGTACTCTTATATATATATATATATATGTGTGTGTGGGGGGTGTATAGACATATGTATGTATATCCATCCATCCATCTATCTATATCATTCTTTCTCCCTCTCTCTCTCTCTCTCTCTCTCTCTCTCTCTCTATATATATATATATATATATATATGTATATATATATGTATATATCAGCATGTGTATGTGAAGTGTGTTCTGAATATGTAATAATGAGTTTTCGACAGATGCCGTTCGTGGTAGATTAAGTTTTGTGATGCCTACTGTATATCTTATACTCTGTAATCAACGAGTACAACAAAGGGAAGTCAAAATAAATTAAATTAAGTACAAAACTGTATTCAGACAAGAAAAATGGTTACATTTTTTAAATATTTTGTCTCGTGATATCTTTAGACATATTGAAAAGAAATAATTTAATCTTATTTGGTGAACGGTAATACCCTGATAGTTGCCGAAGATGAATGCATTACAGACGTACGTGACAGAAGCAGAACATTTTAATAAAGATCAATGGATTTATATTCAATAACTCTGAAGAGAAATAACAATGGCCTATAATAACATTGAAATGAATATAAATGATGATAATAATAATAATAATAATAACAATAATAATAATGATAATAATAAAGATAATAATATTGATAATAATAATGATAATAATAATAATAATAATAATAATAATAATAATAACAATAATAATAATAATTTCTATGTAATCTTAAGTTTTAAAACAAACAATTTTCGTATGTTTTTTTTAAAGATTCACTAGTACAACACTAAGTACAAAACCAAATATATGGCACCCTAGGCATAACACCAACATGAACTTGCTACTTGTTGTCTCTTGAGGTCTCTGAGTGAGACTTGGAGCCAACTTATACAAATGTAAAGCAAAAGTCAAACATAAAATAACAACAACAACAACAACAATAACAATAATAATAATAATAATAATAATAATAATAATAATAATAATAATGATGATGATGAGGAGGAGGATGATAATAATAATAATGATGATGCAAAAACTACAACAGTAATAATAGTAAAATTATAATAATAATCATAATGATATTTATAATAATAATGCATTGAATTATAGGTACAAGGCCTCAAATTTTGGTTGCTCGATTTCATCAACCCTACTACTCGGCTGGTACTTTGTGTTATCCATCCGGACACAATGAGAAGCAAATTCTACTTTGGCCGTCATCTGAATTCAGAAAGAGCAGTTGTAAGAAATGTCATTAAACTTTGTGTCCGGCATAGTGACAATTCTGGCAGCTCTGCTTTACACATCAAATAATAATAATACTAATGATAATAATAACGATAACAATAACAATAATAATAATAATAATAATAATAATAATAATAATAATGATAATAATAATAATAACGATAATAATAATAATAATAATAATAATAATAAATGCCCTGATGCAGTACCAGGCAGTGGCTCTCATGGCTTCTGATCTTAACTGATTGGAAGTGTTATCATGTACATTGTTTTGTCTTGGTATAAAAGATGGGCTACAGCAAATATTCTGCTCAATACCACAGATTTGCTTGTCAGTTGTTTGACCTTAACCAGTTGAGCATGTCCCTTAGTGGCTGACGATATGTGCATCTCTGATCACGAGCAGAAGTAGTGGGGGAGCATCATAGCCATGTGTTGAGAGGGATTCTTTGGGGTTTGAATAGTTCACCTCTGGAAACATGGGTGGTTCTTTCAACATCCTTAAGCAACCCTTATTCAGGGACCGTTTGAGCGGGATGGGCTACTCAACCTGAAGAAAATTCTAACTGGGCCCCACCTGCAAGGTCATGTGCTGTTTATCTTGATATGAGATCACCATGTCGCGCACATATGGTTGTGATGCATGTGCCTGGTGTACCTTTATCAGACGGGTAGTCATGATGGGTATATTGGGCTTCGTATATTTTACCCCAGTGTCACTTTGATGGCATGAACTGCTCTCTCACTCAATAATAATAATAATAATAATAATAATAATAATAATGTTATTTTCCCTATCCACAAGACGGTGACGAAGGTCGAAAATGGAATAGGATAATAAACTCTAGAATTACATGTACGTGTATACACGCGAAATAATAAAAATTAAAGCAAAGAAAATTTTTTCAAAGGAGGAGACCTCCAAGGGACATTCGTTGAAACCCCGCAAAAACCAAGATGGCATCGGCACAAGAGCTAGCACTCTTACCGCTGGTTGCCCTCTTTCAGTCTATCGGCTAATGGCGAAATCAGGCAAGTTTACTCTGTTTTTACTCGCCATTCACGTCTCTTTTTCAGTATATTTGCTGCGAGGCAGCACTTCGCTTTCAACCCATACTTTTCCCTTTCATGTGAAAGGTGATATCACTGATGCCCTCTTGACCAAAGAATAACTTGTCTTTGTTCAGCCATTTCTGTCTCGTCTATCTTGTTTTATTTGCAACAAAGCCTTGAGATGTTGGAGAAAGATCAGAGACAAGATATATAAGAAAGCAACAAAGAGGTAACATGGTGAGATTTCTATCACGTAAAACGACAAGATCAAATGAGCCATAGCGATGCATTAATAAACAGTGAGAACACTACAAAGCAACGAAAGAACGAGACAATAACCCCAAAATCTTAACACCAGCTCTGTTGCAACCATTCTGCCAAGCCCTCTGTCTGGTAATACCATTCTCTGTCTGTCCCTGTCTTCTCCCCACCTCTCTCTCTCTCTTATTAATCTTGAAAAGCTCATGAAAAGTCACGGGGATAGCATGCTATGAAGTTAAAAATAAAAGGAATAAATAACAAGTTGACATGGCTTGACCTGAGAAATGTTCTCAAAGCGTTCCGCCGCGTCCACAGAGATTTCTCTTCCATAACTAAGTTTTAATTTACCGAGACAAAACAGGTGGTGAGTTGAACTTCGAGTGAGACTCGTGTGATTGCTAGATCTGTACTGTTAGAGACAAACCCACAAACATGCCAGGTATAACAGATAAAGGAGTGCGCTTGCGCTTGCGAGTAGCTGTGGTCTTCTGTTTACATCCGTCTACGTCAGTATGTATGCGTGTGTGTGTGTGTGTGTTTCTATGTATCTGTCTTTACGTTAACATCGCTTCCAAACTCAGTAACTCATGCTCCTTGTCACGTGAGAATTAGCTGTTAGCAAACAACTAAAATATGACAACTGATTCAATTAGCGAATGCGTAAATATTGACGATGACAATAATAATGATAATGATAATAATAATGATAATGATAATGATAATAATAATAATAATAATAATAATAATAATAATAATAATAATAATAATGATAATAATAATGATAATAATAAAATAATAATAATGATAATAATAATAATAATAATAATAATAATAATGATAATAATAATAATATAATAATAATAATGATAATAATAATAATAATAATAATAATAATAATAATAATAATAATAATAATGATAATAATAATAATAATAATAATAATAATAATATTGTCTTGGTATAAAAGATGGGCTACAGCAAATATGCTGCTCAATACCACAGATTTGCTTGTCAGTTGTTTGACCATAACCAGTTGAGCATATCCCTTAGTGGCTGACGATATGTGCATCTCTGATCATGAGCAGAAGTAGTGGGGGAGCATCATAGCCATGTGTTGAGAGGGATGCTTTGGGGTTTGAATAGTTCACCTCTGGAAACATGGGTGGTTCTTTCAACATCCTTAAACAACCCTTATTCGGGGACCGTTTGAGCGGGATGGGCTACTCAACCCGAAGAAAATTCTAACTGGGCCCCACCTGCAAGGTCATGTGCTGTTTATCTTGATATGAGATCACCATGTCGCGCACATATGGTTGTGATGCATGTGCCTGGTGTACCTTTATCAGACGGGTAGTCATGATGGGTATATTGGGCTTCGTATATTTTACCCCAGTGTCACTTTGATGGCATGAACTGCTCTCTCACTCAATAATAATAATAATAATAATAATAATAATAATAATAATAATAATAATAATAATAATAATAATTTTGGTACTAATTTTATACAATAGAAAATTAAAAATTAAAATTTGTAAACCCGGCTTTTATTTTAATTGAATTATTAGTTTCTCATGCATTCGCTCCTCCATTGTGTAATATTAATTTGATTTACTGTAGAATAATGTCGCCAGCAGTGGAAGATTGACCACTGATGGCATTCATTTCTTTTCACTGAATATTACGGTGATGTCCTCTTTTGTTTAAACTAACTAAATTTATGACATTGTTATCCTTATTCTTCTTCTTGTTATTGTTATTGTGATTAAGCCGAATCTAGCAGAATCGTCAGTGCTCCCGGCATACTCCCTCAACAGCTCCAGGTGAATTATCGAAACTCCAAAGAATTCATCTCAACACATGGCTATGATTCTCCCCCACTACTTCTGCTCGTGATCAGAGATGCACATATTGTCAGCCACTAAGGGACATGCTCAACTGGTTAAGGTCAAACAACTGACAAGCAAATCTGTGGTATTGAGCAGAATATTTGCTGTAGGCCATCTTTTATACCAAGACAAAACAATGTACATGATGATACTTCCAATCAGAATCCATGAAAACCACTACCTGGTATTGCATTATTATTATTATTATTATTATTATTATTATTATTATTATTATTATTATTATGTTCCATTAAGTAAAGCTTATATTGCAAAAAATTGAATGCAAACGATGTGATTGAGAAGACTAGAACGAACTAAAGTTAACCTACAAATATGCGATGCGATCAAAGCGCTCCGCACGAATGTGTCACTTACTAGACATTACAAAAATTTCCCCAAAATCATGAGCTACTGACCCCTACAGAGATAAATAATTTGTTTCATATATATAAATAGCATTTTGTAGGAAGTTTGCCTCCCACACTGGGCCGGGTTCCATTCCATTGCGTGGTAACTTATGCAACTCTCTTCTGTTATAACCACGCACATGCCAAGAACTTGGGTTGATACATGGAAACTGAAAGAAGTTTCTTATCTATATATAGTTCAAATTTATAGAAAGATAAAAGACGAAGGCAGGTGTAGGAACAACAAGGAAGTGTATTAGTTTAACGCTCGGGCGAAATGGAAAAGTCTTCTGCCTTTCGAGCTACAGTCTTCAACAGAGGAAAATAAGACGAAATAGAGAACGAAAGAAACCACATGTTGAGTTCAGTGCTTCAACACACACACACACACACACACACACACACATATATATATATATATATATATATATATATATATACACGTACACACATATATATGATATATATATATATATATACATGTGTGTGCGCGTATGTTTGTGTTTGTGTGTGTGTGCGTGTGTATGTGTTTGTTTACACTCCCGTAACTCAACGTTTCACCATGATGTGTCCGATAAAATAAGTACTAAGCTTAGAAGCACAGTAAGTTCTAAAATTTCAAGGCGGCACTCCAGCATGGCCATAGTCAAATGACAAACAGATAAAAGAAAAAGAACGTGTGTGTCATTGGATTGCATCATACGTTTTGCTGCTGGCAGGAAAGGTTTTTGCGAAAAAATGAACAGCAGTATATTCTTTTAAGCCTTGTGCTTATTGTCCAGGAGTCTTTTGCCGCACTGCTTAGTTTGGGTCGTAAACAAACCCATAGCGGTTGATGCACGAGGGTGGGAGCCAAACATAAGAACACACACATAAATACACAAACATAAACATACATACAAATATATTGTTACCGAAATGATTACCGGTTCTTCCTCTCGCTTCTTCCCAAAGTAATTCATAAAACCTTTTATAATGACCTGTTATAAATAGTTATCGGATTTTTCTTTATCAGAGTACATTCGACAATATTGTTTCCCCTATTGTCACGACCTGGTGGCCACAACCCGAACTTAGACAAGTAACAAGGACGTGATGAGCCCCAAACAACAACACATCATGAAGTTTGTAAAATAGTATTAACAGTTATCAGCAAAAAAAAAACAAAAAAAAACAGCCCCCCCCCCCACACACAAATATAAATTAATGCTACACTAGACGTGCAGTCAAAGTGTTTATAGAGGTTATATATATATATATATATATATATATATATAGTTCAGAAATTCGAACTCAGAAACCCGGCTTCAACTTGATTTCACAAACTTTGATACGTAACTCTGGATTCACAAATTTTGGTTTCACCAAAATTGGCCTCACACAAGACCTGGCCTCAAAAATTTGGTTTACAAAAAAAATATGGATTCAGAAAATTTGAATTTCATAAGATCTGGTTTCACCAATTCCTTTTTCGAATCTTGGACCTAAGCATAAATAAGTCTAATGTCAAAGCAACCACTTAAACTTAAATATTTATGTCACAAAACGACCGGCAGACTACCTCAATAATTGTAGTAAAAAAATTAAATAGTCAACAAAAAATCTAGGTTGCTTTAAATTCACACAAATCTTCATACAAGCATGCTGAGTAACCATTAGACAAAATTTACAGTTTAATTATCTAATAAAAAAGTTTGGCTACATGAAAAACTTCATACACCCTTTAGCAATTTATACAAATTTCAACATTTATCTTAACAAAAAATAACTAGCATAATTTCTACACTACCTGCCTCAAATGCAGGATTCAAATTTCACAGAAATACTATAACATAACAAAAGAGATTTTTTGTACTCACCCAGACGTGACACAGAAATTATTTTAAATCTGACAAAAGTTCTGGAGAATTCCTGGAGCATGATAAATAAATCCATAAATGACCAACACAAAGCACAACGTGCACAAACTAGACAGGCAATCACAGATTCCAAAATCCAATTGAACCTTGCCGAACAAGAAAAAGACTGTCGCAAAAACTGAGTGTACAATTATCTCTGCTTATAAAGGTTTGCTAAGGTCCAGCCAGTTTGTTAGACTTTCATAGTTTGGCTATCAACACCCAGCTTCCAGTTCCACATTCGTGTGTTGAAGTTGTTGTGTGTCCACAAGATAATAGAGGAGATAATATTGCCCGACGAGACCAGGCTGAGAGTCATGGTAGAGGGGAGACCACCAGTATGCTTCGAATGGGGAGTAAGGGGGCACATAAGAACAAGGTGTCCCCAGAAACAAGAACAGGAGGTGGTGGAGTAAGAGAGTCCGGAAAAGGTAAATGAAATAATGGAGTAGGAAGTAGAGTTGTCCGAGGACGACAAGAGAGGAAATAGTGAGTCTCCGCAAAAAAAAAAAAAGAAAAGAAAATCAGAGAAAAAGGAAAAAAGAAAAGCTGAAGCAACAATAGAAAAAAACAAGGGCCGAAGCCGTCAACAAGTAAGGGGAAGGAAGGACGAGAAGAACTGGTAGATCTGATAGAAACAACAGCAATCATCACAGAGAATGTTGAAAGAAGGCCAAAGCCGTCAACAAGTAAGATAGATGAAGGACAGAAGTCAGTGGAAGAATGGTTTGCAGATACGGAAATAATGAGAGAGAGAATGTAGGAAGAATGATAGGTAAAAGAAAACACGAAAGAATGTTGGTGAGATACGAGAAAAGCGTAGAAATTGAAAAAGGGAGAGCGCGAATGAAGGGAGTTATGAGAGTGAAACTAGGAGATAAAGCGGTAAATGGAAACCCGAAATCAGTATTACTAGATGATGAAAAAGCAGCCAGATTGAAAGAAATATTCGGAAGTAGGATATAAAATACAGAATTACGGGTTCGATTCGACGAATTATCACCTGTTATAACTTTTGAAGATATGACGAGTTTTCTGATAAATAAAAAAAGAAGAGAGATACAAACGGAACAGTAAAAAAGATAAAAACTGAACAGCGGTTCGGCAAAAGAGACCGATAGAATAAGTACTGGGCTTACAAAGAATAAGTCCCGGGGTCGAGTTGCTCGACTAAAGGCGGTGCTCCAGCATGGCCGCAGTCAAATGACTGAAACAAGTAAAAGAGTAAAGAGAGAGTAAGAGAGTAAAAATGCTACTTTCTACTTTGTGGGGGTGGAAAGCCATTTTCATTGTCATTATTTTTTCACATCTCATAAATCATTCGTTAATCATTAAATGTACCACACGATTGTGTTGTCTGTCCTCGTAGTGTCCTTTCTAAATTTAAGGCTTTATGCTGGTAATAAAGAAATTAACACCTAGCTTCCCTCATTTTGATAATGGACTTCATCCTGACCTTACAGTGCAGCATGAAAAACTGTCTGCGTGTTTAGCTTAACATTATCCGCTAAAAAGTTTTTATCGTTTTTTAAGTTCCTAACACTATATCCAAATACATACATACATACATATGAAAGGTAAAGTCATCCTTCGGTTATGAATGACCATGGGATTGCATCTAGAAAGTTCCCTTCCGAAGCACAAGTCCGGGCTAAGTTGTTTATGGAAGACCATGCATGTACATATGTATGTATATAGTGGTTTAAATGTAGGAATTAATCCTTTTAACATCACATTTATAGCAGTTGTAGTGAATGACGTAATTGTGTCGGTGTATTGCATAAAAATAAAAATAAATGCGCAGAAAATATAAACAGTCTTCCAACGAATCAAAGAAGAATATTGTCCTAAGGGAAATTTCCGAACAAACCGCGCTTTTGCTAGAAAGCATTTATCAGTAGTCGCCGACAAATTTGCGTAGCAAAACATTAGATTAGCAACAGGGTGGACAAGGATTCTGTCTTGATATTTGGCCCTCTTGTAAGATATCTACTTCTATAACGACGTGTTGTTTAATGCAATGAAATTACATTTGGTTGACGGAAACAGTGCGAAGCCCGTTCTGTATATACATATATATATTTTTTTTTTCTCTCCTTGTTTTTTCTGTGTTCCTCTCTGTGGAAGAGCGTAGGCTCGAACCGTTAAGACTTTTTCACTTCCGAGGGTTAAACTAATACATCTGTTTGTTGTCTACACCACCTGTCCTCGTCTTTTGTTTTTTTTTTTGTGAATTCTCCCCATATATATATATAATATATATATATATATATATATATATATATATATATATACACGTACGTGTGTGCGTATATATACATATGTATGTATGACTATATATATATATATAATATATATATATAGATATATATATATGTGTGTGTATATATACATATATTCTATAGATATATATATATGTATGTATGTATATATTCATATATATTATTATTATGATTATTATTATTACTATTCTTAAAAAAAATATTGTCGTTGACATCGACTTCCATGTTTCGGCGAGCTAAGCCATCCGTGCCATAATTAATCAAATATCATAGAGACTCACTCGAAGACCGACGAGGGCTTGGCTACGCGAAACTTCAAAGTCACTGCTAGCATTCTTGTTTAAAGATTATATGCTCATTAATACACACACACACACACACATATATATATATATATATATATATATATATATACACACTTCCATGTGCCTTCGTGCTTGTGAGTGTGTTTTTGTTAGTTCGACTAAAACATTGAATGCAATGAATACTGCAGCTTGGCCGCAGTTCACTGAGTGAAGCAAATAAAATGAAGTGAATCAATATCTCGAGGGGCCGGCTAAAGATTAAATGAAAAAAAAGCACCTCTGTTTAGTCTTTTTACGATAATACATGTGGGAGACTCCAAATCTAACGATCAAAGATTCTTTGATTGACAGGCCGCCAGCTATTTACATAGTCAAACGGAGAAGCATGAAAGAAACGGAAACAATAGTGAATTAAACTGAACAGCAACACAATTAAATGGTGCACAGTTTTCAAATCTCTTAAAACTTGGCTAAAAATATAACTGCAACAATAACGTGAAGTTAAGAGACAGATTTTATCTGGATACATCATGTAGTTATGCCACAGGTTGAAGAAGATAACGTAAACGGAAACTCAACACAGCTATTAGACATTTTATTAAGTTAACATGAAAGAAAACAAATGTGAACAATAGAAATTAGAGAAAAGACGTAAATATGGTTATGTGGTGAAGAAGCTGGCTTTGATTCCACGTCGTTTCGAGGTTACCCCTCTGCATGGCACCTTCGACAACTGCCATCTACCAAAGACCCAGGCCGACCGAGTCCTTTTAAAGGAATTTGGTTGATGAAAACTGTACGGAATCCAGTCGTGTGAATATGTGGTGGATAGCGTGTGTGTCTTTTTGTTTGCCGCCTTTTAGCGCTTCAGTAACATAATAGTTCGGCTAATGAGACCAATACAAATATTTTCAGGACTGAAGTCCTGGTCGATTATTCGAGTAAACCCTTGGAAATGGTTCCCAAACATGACTGCAGTGAGAAAAATGCCTGAGCTTTAAATCGGCGTCAACTGAAAGAAATGAATATATATATATATATATATATATATTATATATATATATATATATATATATGGAAGGGGTGCAATGGCCCAGTGGTTAGGGCAGCGGACTCGCGTTCGTAGGGTCGCGGTTGTGAGTGTTTATTGAGCGAAAACACCTAAAGCTGCACGAGGCTCCGGCAGGGGGTGGTAGAGTTTCCTGATGTACCCTTCCGCCACAACTTTCTCGCAATCTTTCTTCTGTTGGCCTAACAATGCGAAGCGCATTGGGATCAACGATGTGTAACAACATCTGATAGCCTGGTCGGTCACGGTGATACTACATACATACATACATACATACATACATACAGACAGACAGGCAGACAGACAGACAGACAGACAGACAGAATGTGCGAAGCAGCGGAATAAACAAATTTGTAACCCTCAGGTAAGTAAGCAGGAGACGGAAAACAATTTTGGAAACTAGTAATAACAGAGAAATAACAAAGATGTCTCTGGTTGTACTTACAACAAACAAGATGAATAAATAAAGGAATAAATACAAACACCGACCCACCCAACAAAGACGACTAATTCCGCAGAATAATTCAATAAATATAGATAAGCACTGCTCACTAGTTGTGAACGTTGGAGTTATAAACGTAAGACTCGAGTTATTTTTATAAGCGAATCCGGATGTACACAAACATAAAAATAAATATAGGCTCGGCTTATTTACTCTCTGTTTGTATGCATAAAAGACAGATATGAGACCTTATCTTGTTTTTATCATTCGCCGGATTCCTACAGATATTCACTATTTATTTA
>NC_043007.1:6946890-6959390 GCF_006345805.1 Octopus sinensis | reverse complement strand
TGTCAAAGCCATCAGGAGGCGTTCGATGCTTCCTAGGGCTATACAGCGGTGGTGTACCCCCTACTGTCACGTTCTTGTTAGATTGACAGTATACAACCATTCTATATATATATATATATATTAAAAGAAGTTTTGGTATCCGAGAGAAACAAAAGGCAGACAAGGCTATGTAAGTACTACGGAACGACCGGTTTTCGACTCCTGGTTCGATAATAGTATGAGAGAGGAGCCTAACGCGGGTCGTGTGTCAGTGTGTATAGGTTGAATAAAATGAGAGAGCAAAGCCAAGGCAGTGTGAAGTTATAATGAGTGACGTAGTCTTACAGTCTCTTTATAAATCTCCTTCAAATGCCTCACTACTTCGGCTTCTTTGTCTCATTTGCTTTAACAGACACAAACAAACAAATACACACACCCACACATAAATAAATATTAACGCCTGCACATGCGCATTGCATATATTTTGTTTCTTCGCCGCATTTCTTGCGGGGTGGCACTTAGGAAGGGCTCCCTATTCATGCTGGCTGTTTAGACATTCGAAAGTCTTAGGCCAGGCGAGACAACTCACCTCGGATCGAACACAAGAATGGTGGCTACCGATATTTCGGTAACAGCACGACGTAGCAAATCCAGTGAATAAAGAAAACACATACATTGTGTATGTGCGATCGATAATGTTCACATTACTAGTTTTGTTTTTAATTCATAACTTACACACACACACACACACACACACACAGGCACATACACAGACACGTACACACTCATACACATGCACATAGTTACATATACACACATACCTATATTTACATATCATATTTCTTCCTCTCACCCATCCACTCCTCCTCTAAAACTGCCTCCCTCCCTTTCTCTTTCTCTCTGTCTATCCCTTCCTCACTTTCTTGTTCTGTAAAGGAAAAGTATATCTATTTCCAGACGTCTTATTCAATTCCTAGAACTGTATTTAAAAAAAAGGGACATGTCATTCAAATATAACGAAATATTGATTGCTCACTCCATTTAAATATTTATTAACTATATTCTAACCATCTTTTTGAAGACAATTTCCTACCTCCTCTCTTTTAAATACTACGGCCTTAATGATATTCGCATTATCTCGCCATACTACATCTAAGACATCCGAATTCACTAAAACATAAATTGCCGCTTTTCGTAAGCTTTGCATCATTTATTTTGGGAACAATTTTGTTCGCAATTCTACATTAAAAGATGTTCCGCTTTGCGTTGCTACACTTTTGACATTGTTTCTTCTGATCAATAGAAAGTCTCTGTGTATTTTTACATCTAATGTTCCCTCCTACGGTCTATAGCGATTTTCCGTTCAACTATTTCTGGTCATTTCCTAACAATAAAACTACTAGAAAGCATCAGAATAACAGAAATGCCACTTACACGCACACACACGCGCACACACGCACACACACACACACACACACATATATATATATAACAGAAATGTCACTTATATATACATATATACATACATACATATATATATATAAGTATATATATTTGTATGTATATTTGTGTGCACATATATTTGTACATGCATATATATGTAATATGGATATATATATATATTCATATACGTATATATATGTATATACTTATATATGTGTGTGTGTGTGTAAATATATATATATATATATATATATATATATCCGTATATAAATATATATACTTAGTCACAGCACAAGACAGCCGTTATGTTCCCACACACAAAACACCACCAGGTGGACTCAGTTGAGACTAGTAAGAAATAATTATGAACTTTCTTATATTACACTTAACTATTAAAAATATATATTTTTGATAAGGTTCGTTTTTCTCAAGAAGTACCGAAACATGTAAAATCTCTCAGAAAAATTAAAATTTATCTTATATAGTGGCGTTTTCAAACTTCTTCTTTATATATATATATATGTATATATATATATATTATTATATATATATATATTTAAATTTATATACGTATATATATATATATATGGGTGGAAGGTATTTGTGCATATAGATATGTATGCATATATTTTCATATATACACATATATATGCATTTGTGTTTGTGCAATGTGCATACCAAGGATTGCTTTTGTGAGCATGCAAACACACCACACACACACACACGTCTGTATATTCTGCTCTATCGTAATAGAAGCAATGATTAGTTGTTAGAGATGAATATGCTTATAGTTATAATGCACAATATCGTAGTGTCACCGTAGCATGGTTATATCTTCTTTTTAACCGAAACAGCTGTAACCTAATGATAGAGTTAGCATAGCTCTTGTTCTTTAGCCATCATTTCATTCACCAACATCAACACACGCACACATACGTTTGCATACGTGTGTTAGTGTTATAACTCATAGAAATTGCTCCATCTTCACACATCATTGGCGTCTTATTCTACTTCCTCGTTGTTTATGACACTTATGACTTTCCATCCATCCAATAACGAACCAGTCCTACTACTCATCCGCATAGTTCGAGGCACAAGTGAGAGCTAAAAGCTGTAAGTTTTAGCTGTGCACTTGGAACTCGGTAAGTATACACAAGCTGCCACTCTTCCATCACCACAGGATTTGCGGCAGATGGAATGTCAGATGAGGTTACCATAAAGAGGCATCTGTACGTTATTGGATTTTAGTGGTAGACGCTTAGACCAGAAAAAATTATGACTCTCTGAGTCGGCGTCATTAGCGTCAGACCGAAGCGTGGTGAACAGTCATCACGTGCCTTTGTATCAGAGTATCCCTTTCCTAAAATGAAGCTGTGGCAATTGCTAGAGATCATAGAGCGCCTTGATGTCAATCATGTTTATTTCTGCGTCTCCGCTCTGAAATGAAATGCCATTACATATGCTAGTTAACCTGTAGCTGTGTCTCTAGTAGAGTTGGGAACAAGCGTATGATTCTGAGTCGTTAACATGGGAACAATAATAGCTAAGAACTGAGTTCGACACCCCTGAAATGCCTATGTACCAGATCCCAGTACCGGATGTAGTTTAAAATCATACTCAGGGTATATATAGATCCATACTTACATATGTATAAGAGTATGAGTAAAAGGGAGATGGAAAATGATGTACGTGTTCAATGCGTTGGATGCGACTCACGGCGTTTGTCTGAAAGCTGTGTGTGAAGCGACATAGTATTCTCCCTATACGAGTATCAGATAGGAATTCTGATGAAAGAGCTAGCACTCATAACTCGAGTGAATATAGTATTAACATTGATTTACAAAGCTATAGTACAATGATTAATTATTTATGATTTTCACTGAAATCGAAACCAGTGACATATATGAAGCTATGACTATGTTTACATTGTAAATTGATATATATCTCTTTAAATTTGTCAACCATGGGTCGATGAAACAAGTGAGGATCGAATGATGATGAAAGTTTTATGTAGCTGTGTATTTGTATCGATTATTCTCTGCCATGCTCTTGGATGCGTTTGGCTGTTCGAATGTCATAAATGTCTCGG
Source organism: Octopus sinensis (assembly GCF_006345805.1). Classification (NCBI taxonomy): domain Eukaryota; kingdom Metazoa; phylum Mollusca; class Cephalopoda; order Octopoda; family Octopodidae; genus Octopus; species Octopus sinensis. The sequence goes on along the minus strand of NC_043007.1, from coordinate 6,955,879 downwards.
GAATTCAAGTATATTTCTCTATTGGTTTGCCTTGCGTATTGGAACTTTCGTGAGATCCCTGGGAAAATATGTATTAATATGGAATTTGTATCTTCCATTTATGCTGAGGTTTTATGAAACATCATTTTAAAAATTGAAACAAACTGTCTTTGTATTCAAATGAAAAATATTTGATTCTGTGCATATGTATATGTTTAGATATATGTATATATGCATGGACGGATTTGTGTATCTACAGAGTTATGCAAGTGTATGTGCACACACACACAAAAGAAGACACACATACACACACACATATATACATACATACACACACACACACACATAATATATATATATATATAATATATATATATATATATACAAACATATATATATATATATATATATTATAATATATATATATATATATATATATATATATATATACGTATATATATATATATAATATATATATATATATATATATATATATATATATATATATATAATATATATATATATATATATTATATATGCAGCGGATATATTTTTTTTAAATGTGAACCATACAGAGAATGGGGTACGGAAACTGTACGTAAGTGGGAGACATATTTTAGTGTTTTAGAATCTTGCGAAGAAGATATCGGATATTAAAGAAATTCACGTACATACATACATAGATATATACATATATGCATGCATACATATTTATACATATGTAAGTATGTATAAAAACATTAGATATTAGAAAAAAATAGATGCACAAATAATTGTGATGAATCGGTTTTGTTGAAGAGTTTATTTTGAACAGAATGAAAGCTACGTGATGTATAAGATTGTACAATGGTGGTAAATTGGACACTGAAGTGAAAATACAGTCACAGTTAGGTATAAATTTAGCCGAACCACGACAGCCCACAACAACGTTAAATGCAATCCAAAAAAATCTGGCGTTGTTCGTGTGTATATTTTTTATGTAGAAGAGAGAATGAAACAATGGACTGCAATACCATAATACTGGTTGGCGATAAGGTGTATGTGCATAATGGTTATAGTAACGATCAGCATATTTTCTAAAATGTAAATATTCTTAGTTCAAATTCCATCGCTGTCAAGTTTGCTTCCACTTTTTGCAGGAAGGGGAAAGCGATAAAATAAATGTTAGCTAGACACTGATCCATATTTTGTAAAAGAAACTTACCTCTCTCATAATTTCTGCGGTATTTAATTTATCGAATTCGAAAAGATGAAAGGCAAAATCGACCTCGGCAGAATTTGAACGTAAAGGGAGGCGAAATACTGTTAAGCATTTCGCCCGGCGTGCTAACATTTCTTATTTCTTAATTGCCCACAAGGGCCTACACACGGAGGGAACAAACAAGGACAGGCAAAGGGATTAACTGGATTACATCGACTACAGTACGTAACTGGTACTTTATTTATCGACCCTGAAAGGATGAAAGACAAAGTCGACCGCGGCGGAATTTGAGCTCAGAAAGTAACGGCAGACGAAATACCGCTAAATATTTCACCCGGTGTGCTAACGATTCTGCCAACTCGCCGCTTTCAGTATTAGAAATAGCGAAACAGCATTCAGTATTCAAGCATAAATCAATTTATAGGTTAACACAAATAAACACAACGACGTTCGTAACACATTCAGAGAGTCTCGAAGACAGAACAAATCGAAAAATGACATTCCTGTTTTATATTCTCTGCAAATATCTAACGACCTACGGGAAGCACTTAATACTGAAAATAAGATGACATGATAATAACAAGAATGACTTTAAGCAGAAGTCTACTCGCTTAGAGCTGATCTGCAACTAAAAATCCATTGTAGAGAGGCTTGAATAAAGAGCTATAAGAAAACAAATCTATTTGCAAGAGTCTTTACGCGTATCTTTTCGTGAGGATAGGTTTACCAGGCGAACATACATTTAGAAGACTGACCAATTAGTTCGCTGTGTTAATGTGTCTTTCACAAGGACTTGACTATCGTAGGTCGGGTGAATTTACCTCACAATACAATGCAAACAGTATCCCAAATGAAGCTCATATTTGGAAGCTGTTTATTTTCTTTAGCAAGTACGCAGATTTATTGCCTCGAAAAGAAGTTTAATTACGAAATTACTATTTTCAAATATATCTCTTTTTATATTTGTATCAAAAGACTGAATTATATTTCAAGCTACTTAATAATTTTCATCACACATTTCCATAAGTATAAATCCAGTTGGGACTTTGGGTGCGATTAATCACCAAAGGTCACGTGTTGCCTATCCTCTTATCGGACTAAAAACATAAAGTTTTAATCAAGGTTGAATTCGAAGGATAAGTGTAACTGGTTTGTAAATGTCATTGTCTTTCCCATGTTCTTCAAATGTCAGTAAAAATATGTTTTCGTTTAAATATTTCTCCTGAATTTTCAGGATGAATCTTCATTTCTTAGTTCAGAATTCTACGCGGTCACTTCAGGCATAGGTACATAGGACATTAATCGATGTGATGATACGGCAACAAGTTTACTGGCAGGAATTTGGTGATCATGCGACACAGAAAACAGATATTTCAGTGAAATCTTGGGGTAAGTATGTGATATAAAAGCTTAAAGCAAACATTAAAATGAAATACATTAGAAATTTAAGAATGAAAATAATATGAACGGCTAGAATGTGTGACATAGCACAGTTATGCATTCAGAATTGTGCTATTTTCATGTACTGTGCATATTGTTAACAGAGATTCCTGTTAGAAGAGGAGAATATTTGTGTAGCTGAAAATTTTCAGTAAAAAAATCAAATGGTGCACACTGAGAGAGATGATTGTAAGGATTTGTAACGACGAGCAAAACAGATCCAGGATATTTGATAATTGGACAATCAAAGAGATTAATTCAATCGACCCCCACCAGCTTATTTTGAAAGAAAATAATTTGGACATGACTGCACTGCATCTTATAACCGAAACAGCTGTAAGCTAAGGAAGTTCATTGCATTCTTTGTCTTATTTAATTTCATATTTCGCTCTGGACTCCACTGACGCTTTATACTCAAGCGTAACGATACTTGGTTCTACAACCAGGCTATTAGTATCACTAAGCCTAAATGAAATTTAAAAACAATTTAGACTCACACACAAACTCAGACGCAACTACATAAAATCTATGTCGATGTTAGGAGGTCAAAAAATACATAAGAAACATCACTAGGAATAGTTAATTCTAAGCTGATAATTATCTCGGGTAATTTCCAGAATTAACTACATACATTATTCACGATTATTCTCGTTACGCGCTCTCTGTAGGATTTTAATTTACTAGTTTGTACAAAACGGTAACGCCCTGCTTTGAAGATTTTGGAAGGTGCCAATGTTTACTCGACTTGGGATTTAGAAATATACAGTTTACTATCAACGTTTTTACAGTTTCTTTAAGTATAGTTTCGTAAATAGATCTGAGGGCAACATCTTACGGAGGAATTGAAAGACGTACGGATATAATTCTAAACAGATAAGCCAACACAAACTTTTCAAATGAAAGCACTCAGAAAAAGGAAAAAAAAAAGGCCTCAAAGAAATAATAACATGTATCACATACATCTAAGGCATATATCGAATATTAACAGCCATAAAAATAATGAACTTTCTTTCAAAATAACGATAATAGAAAGACTGCATGGATATAGATCGAGTGAAATATGTATACATACATGCATACATATGTATACATACATGCATACATACATATATACATATATATATACATATATACATATACATACATAGATACATACATACATACATATATATAAATATGTGTGTGTATTCGCGCGCGTGTGTGTGTATTAAAGCTTGAAAATTATTACAATAAATGGTTATGCAGAGTTTCACGTTCCCGTTCGTCGGACGGTTGTAATCAAGTTGTTATTAGTTGTTAACGAATTTATTTCAGTCTTGGTCAACGGAAAAGCAGATTACTCTACCTTTGGTGTCTGAGTAACAGGGTCCGTGTGTATCACGTAAGACTAGAGATGGGAACGGTGATTTTCCTTCGCAAATACTAATCGTACATAGACAGTGTGTCGTCCCTGTAAAAGAAGCTTGGTCCTCCAGCCAAACCTTTCTCAAAACCCTTAAAGTTATGCACTTTTAGTTTGGTTTTCAACAAGTAGAGCAAAATATTTTCGGTCCATCAAGTTCCAAGTCGCAATAAATATGTCTGTCACGGCGGTGGGCTGGCAGGAGCGTTAGCACGCTGGATGAAATGCTTCGCAATATATCTCCCGTCGCTACGTTCTGAGTTCAAATTCCGCTGAGGTCGACTTTGCCTTTCATCTTTCGGTGTCCATAAGTTAAGTACCAGTTGCGTACTGGGATCGACCTAATCGACTGGACCGATCCCCCACCCCTAATTTCAGGTCTTGTGCTACAGCAGAAAAGAATATATATATTTATGATCTGAAAGCAATGTGTATGCTTGTATGCATTGATATATGTCTCTCGCTCTCTCTCTCTAACTGTCTCTCTATTTATCTATCAATCTATCTATTTCTCTTCCCCCCTCTCTCTCTCTCTCTCTCTCTATATATATATATATATAATATATATATATATATATATATATACCTATCTGACAATCTCTCTCTCTTTACGTACACACACACACACACACACGTATATATAGTATTTAAAAACCAGTTAGTCTGAATAACAAAAGAAAGTATTAAAATATTATGTACGTAAACATGACATCTGAATCGATACTGCTGGTTAATCTCTTCTATTCCAGCGTTCCTAACTTACAAAGTAGAAGAAACAGAGTAAACAATAAAATAATTTTCAGTTTTGCTCCGTTATAAATCGCTCAACCAGGTCGTGTCTACTGTGCGAGAAAGATAAGCTTTCTCTCTCTATATATATATTGCTCAAATATCAATAAATTTTTTGGCAGCATCATCATATTTTCTCTCCAATATTCTGTCTCTTGTTTTATCTTCAACCTCACTTCCTGTCTCTCGAACACACACACGCACACGCACACACACAAAATCACTCACAAACATACATACACAGGTATTGTTCAGTACGTGTGCGTGAATGAATTTCAAGATAATTATATTAATTTATGCATGTTTGTGTGTGTGTATATATATATATACATATATATAATAGATACACGCATAAATAACACACATACACAGATATATAATATATTATATATTATATAATATATAATATATATTATATATATATATATATATAACCTATCCGACAATCTCTCTCTCTTTACGTACACGCGCACACACACACATATATATAGTATTTAAAACCAGTTAGTCTGAATAACAAAAGAAAGTATTAAAATATTATGTACGTAAACATGACATCTGAATCGATACTGCTGGTTAATCTCTTCTATTCCAGCGTCCCTAACTTACAAAGTAGAAGAAACAGAGTAAACAATAAAATAATTTTCAGTTTTGCTCCGTTATAAATCGCTCAACCAGGTCGTGTCTACTGTGCGAGAAAGATAAGCTTTCTCTCTCTATATATATATTGCTCAAATATCAATAAATTTTTTGGCAGCATCATCATATTTTCTCTCCAATCTTCTGTCTCTTGTTTTATCTTCAACCTCACTTCCTGTCTCTCGAACACACACACGCACACGCACACACACAAAATCACTCACAAACATACATACACATGTATATGTCAGTACGTGTGCGTGAATGAATTTCAAGATATATTTATATTAATTTATGCATGTTTGTGTGTGTGTATATATTATATACAATATATAATAGATACACGCATAAATACACACACTACACAGATATATATATATATATATATATATATATATATATATATATATATATATATATATATGTATATATTTGTATGCATACAATAATATTTTATGTATGTATATTGTATGTATGTGTATAAAAATATACAAAAATGGTTTATACATATGCATAATTTATAAGTTTACACTCAATTTTCTTTCTTTTTTAAGTTATTACATAATATGTGCATTCTTTCACACATACGTGTATGCATGCATACACTTATAGACATACGTAGATACATACATACATACATACATACATACATCATACATACATACATACATACATACATACATATATACATGCACATACGTGCTTCCATATATCTCTTCTAACAAGTTATTTTGGCGTCTCTTGACTTAGTTTTATCAGATGTCATAAATTTTGTGCAAGCATGCAATATTCTTCTTCCAAGTTCTTCAAATATCAGTCATTACCGCTGATATTTCACTGATATAAGCAATAGCATGAGATTTTGTATGATATTGCTAATGTACTTAGTTGCATTGTATCTGCTTTCAGTACATTGCCTGAGTGATTGGCTTAGGCTAAAATGACATGGCTTCAGTACCTGTACCGGACAGGATTGTGCACAATCAAAAGAATATAAACACGAGTCCACATCGACACTTTGAATTTAGAGGGCAGAGAAATGGAACGAGAAATAACCAATCCGTCAATGACCACATCACGTAGTATATATATATATATATATATATATATATATATATGTACAGTGTACATTTAAACACATAAGAGGTAGCCATCATAGGACTACCTACACGCTAAATAGGACAGTTAAATTCCGAACAACTAATTAGAGATAAAAATCGAAGGGAATAAAAATAAAAACATTTAACATCTAACTCCTGGACCAATCGTTTCAGACTTTTCTTAGCAAATAAAAAAATTTGCTAGGCGACACCTCCTTCAGCAGGTACACCTTAGATTAAATATATATACACGAGGCTTATAAATTCTAATTTTTCAAATTTGCCGCGGAAGCGCAGCTCCCTGTCGGCAGTAGATAAATATGTCGGCTTTTTCATTTCGAAAATTATCCCCCAAATTTATCAATAATTATATATATCTATATATATATATATATATATATATATATATATATATATATATATCACAACGACCTCCGACACACAAGTGCAAACAAGGGGTCAGAGAAAGGCAGAATGCCACTTAAATCTGAACACTACTATAGAAATATTCTTTTAAAAAAACTTTTCTTCTATTTTTCTAAATTAATTATTTAATCGTTACAGTTGAAAATGTCTCAAATGACCGAAACCGGTACTGAAATGTTCACTATAAAATTATTTTAGCATTTTCTATTTTTGACTTGTTTTTTCATATATATTATATTATATATATATATATATATAATATATATATATATATATATATATATATAATATATATGTGTATATATATAGTTGGAATTTACAGAAAAACAAAGAAAAGACGAAGATGGGTGTGTAAACAACAAACAGATGTATTAGTTTAACGCTCGGGAAGTAAGAAAGTCTTTTACATTTCGAGCTTTCGCTCTTCAATAGAAAGGCACACAGGAATAAACAGAGAGGGAAAATTAAAAATGTCTAGTGGCCAGCGATTTATCGTGACCAATGGTTCCTGTCGTTGAGTAATTATTACTTCCGAGGATCTGCGAATTAGGGAACATATGTAGCCTGCACTTGACCTTCTCCATTCCTTCAAATTATATATACATACACACGCGCACATACATACATATACATGTATTATATATATACATCATGATAGATCGTTAGCCACTACACACATTTTCTTCTCTCCTTGTTTCTCTCCTTGTTTTTCTGTGTCTCTTTTTGTACAACAGCGTAGGCTCGAAACGTTAAAGACTTTTTCTATTCCTGAGCGTTATACTAATACATCTTATTGTTTTGTACACCACCTGTCTTCGTCTTTTGTTTTTTTTTTCGTAAACTCTCCCTATATATATACACGTACATACAGGTTTATGTATTTGTTTTTTTGTTTATTTTTTGAAAGATTCTGGATGTGAAAATGCGTGTTGAAACAAATATTGTTATAGTTCGAATGTGTGATGCGCAGGTAGATATACAACCACAGAAAAGCAAAATGGAATTAGCAGAACGAAAGGAGACACATGGGAGCGAGAGTGACTTATGAGGTCACAGAATGTGTGAAGACAGAACTTTGACATGTGTATAAGCTAAAAAGAAATGCGAGTACAAAACTAAAGGGAAATTCAAATAGACTGCGTGTGTTCAATTCACAAAAAATGTGTGTTTATATTCACAAAACGTATCTTTTGATCACATATATAGAGTGTTGAACTGTGTGAACGAGGTGTAGAAAGTTGTCTTCTAATGGAATATATATTCATAATCGTTATATGATTCTATCAAGAGAGGCAGTACAACCTATTCAAGTGTCACAAGGAAAGCCTAAACTTTAGTTCAAAAGTGACAAACAATACATCCCAGAAAATACATCATAACTCCAATCCGTTTTTGTAGTATTCAGATTGATTTCAGCAGAAATATTCTAAGAATCATTGCTGTTGGCTGTTTAGTTGCAATTGAGGTTCTAACTGTAGAAACTGGCGTAATTGTTCGCATTAGATTTAAGCAGTAACATTTAGCAAATGTTCACGTGTATAAACGCGAATGCTTAAACAACAACTTTCCTTGTAAACAATTAGCATTCATCTGCCTGTGTTCTGAAAAGACCAAGACAAAAGTGCATAAATGTTATCATGCTGACAAGAGCACTCTCTTACAGAATCCTGCTTTCTGTCGTACCATTATCTTACTGCCTTCCCATATCTGTCTTTTGTTGTATAGATACACGTATCGGAGGAGTGAAGATGCGTCGATGAATATGTCTGCGTGTGTTTATGTGTCTGTGAATGTATGGTTGTATGTGTGTGTGTCTGTATGCATCGCGACTTTGAGAATGTAATGCCTGTAAGCAAGTTTACTGCTATATCTGGAGAAAAGTTGTGTCTGTATAGGATAACACTGACGAGTTCTCTAGATAAATATATACTTGCTTGTACAATGGTCTTAGTCTCCTAACAGGATATATATATATATATATATAATATATATATATATATATATATACATACA
>NC_043007.1:6904390-6944390 GCF_006345805.1 Octopus sinensis | reverse complement strand
CAAAGAGAAAACACAACAACGCGAGGACGTGGAACAAGTATAGTGTTATTGGACGCTCAGGAAAGGAAAGAAGGAGGATTTAACGTTTCGAGCGGAGCTCTTCGTCAGAAACATAGAAAAAGGAAAGGTCCGAGGAAGGGGAGACGGAGAAAGAAAATCGCCAACGGTACACTATATTTATATTCTTAGCTATAATAGCAACAACATGGCTTTCTTCCATCTTCTTGCTCTGTAATAGTATTTGAGTAAAATTATTTAATGCGTCCAACTGATTAAAATTCTATTTATTTGTGCAGCTGAGGATAGCCCTGCATTTGAATTGATGTAATGATTGCATTGTTCAATTAAATGGATCCGTTTGAAACAGTCGTACTGCATCACTTTTCGATGTCATGTTGCTTAATCTGATAGATGTACGTTTATATACATGTATATATGCATATCTCTCTCTCTCTCTCTCTCTCTCTATATATATATATATATATATATATATATATATATATGTGTGTGTGTGTGTGTGTTGTGTGTGGTGTGTGTGTGTGTTGTGTGTGTGTGTGTATGTGTGTGTGTGTGTGCTCTGTGTGTGTAACCCCTCTGTCCGGTATTCGCCATGATAGATTGCTAGGCAATAAACCTTTTCTATTTTCTCTCCCTCTTAATTTCTGTGTTACTTTCTGTTGAAGAGCATAAGCTCGAAACGTAAAAGACTTTCTCACTTCCCGAGCTTTAAACTAATACATTTGTTTGTCGTTTACAAACTCGTCTTCGTCTGTCTTTACGTTCTGAGTTAAAATTCCGCCGAGGTCGATTTTGCCTTTCATGCTTTCGGGGTCGCTAAATTAAGTACCAGTTACGCACTGGGGTTGATATAATCGACTTAATCCGTTTGTCTGTCCTTGTTTGTCCTCTCTGTGTTTAGCCCCTTGTGGGTAGTAAAGAAATAGGTATTTCGTCTGCCGCTACGTTCTGAGTTCAAATTGCGCCGAGGTCGACTTTGCCTTTCATCCTTTCGGGGGCGATAACTTAAGTACCAGTTACATACTAGGGTCGATCTGATCGACTGGCCATCTCCCCAAAATTTCGGGCCTTGTGCCTAGGGTAGAAAAGATTACTATGGCAACAGTCCGGACACTTATTGATCAGACCTAGAATATATGGATGTATGACGCTGGTTAGATACAGGATTATAATTACTATTGCTGCATCCATATATTTTTCAGATTATATTGAAGAACATGCAACAGTGTTGTATATGTAATATAGATATGTAGCAGAGCTGAGATGATGTATTTATTGAAAGGAGAAAATATCTTCTCGATCTGTTGTGAAGAGGGAAAAGGACAAATACGTTTGAGTTGACTGGTGAATTGCAAATAGTGGATGTTTTTTTTTGGTAGCATTCAAATGTGTAAAACGCACGTCTATATACTCGTCACGTTTCTTAAATATTAAGTTTTGAAAATTGTTTTAGAAAGATCGGATGTTCCTATGTGTGCAAAAATAGTGTTCGTGTTTAATGGGGTGTTAAGGTGGCGATCTGGCGGAATCGTTTGCACATCGGTCAAAATGCTTAGCGGCATTTTGTCCGTCGTTCTAAGTTCAAATTCCACCGAGGTCAACTTTGCCCTTTCGTTCTTTCGTGGGTGGTTAAAATGAGTACCAGCTGAATACTGGGATCGATGTAACCGACTTAATCCTTCCCCCTAAATTGCTGACTTTGTGCTAAAATTTGAAACCAATATTCTATGGAGTAGTATAGGAAAAGAGACAGCGTATACATTAGCAAGAGAAAAACGGCATAGGGCGAGTGAAGTATACACGGAAGATGTTGCCTCTCTTCAAATGATTATTTAGAAATGCAATTTACTATTTCACTCGTTGGGTGTTAGAAGCGATTTAAATTCGTTGAATGCTGTTGAAAACTTTACGTGTACAGGGAGAGAGTAATTCAGCATTGCGTGTCGAACGTGAAGCGATGCTGCAGAATAATATTTCGAAAGACTCTGAAATGCTGAGCGTGTATGTCTCGGAAGCAAATAATTAGTATTCCTGAATATTAAACAGAAGATGGCGGTTTGTCAAACGTGGAACTATGCTTTTGGTAAAGAGGGTTTGCCCTTAGCTTTGTTTCATTCATAACTCGACATTTCTTTTCGTTCGTTCCTTCCTTCCTTTCATTCTTTCTTTTCTCTCTCTCTCTCTCTCTCTCTCTCTCACTTTCTATACAACTCTGTTTACATAGTAACCAACTGGAAGAATAATCATACATTGGTGTTTGATCTTTCTCAGGAATATGACGCTAATCCTAAAAGAATTTCAGATCTGTATATGGATGCAAATGGAATGGATTAATTAGTACGTGGGAAAATTGCGGTGCCGAGATCAAATCGTCTCATAAACAATAAAGAAGCCTTTTATGAACATCTATGAACACACTGTGTTGTCGTTGACACAGTTGTTTTGTGGCTTTTGTTGCTGTTGTGAATAACAAGAGTGTTGATGATAATCATGGCGGCGACGACGGACGTCGATGGATAGGATTATGATAGTGATGAAGAGTGGAATGATGACGATGATGACGATGCTGATGATGATGCTGATGATACCTTTATTATATAGGATAATACTGGCGTTGTGTTTGTGCTGTGTTACCGTTGACAACAACAGCAATACCGATAATGATAACGAAGAGGAAAAAACAAGGTGCTGTTGTCGATCCTACCGCTGCTGCTGATGGCCGTGGTAATAATGATGAGGATGATGATAACGGTCATGGTAATGTCGATCATGATGATGATGAAGATGGTAATGATGGTGATATTATGTTAAGATGAAGTCGAGTATTTTGCTGTTGGTGCTGTCTCCCCTGCTTGTGTATGGCTGCTATGGTAGCTATTGTCATAGTCAAAATCTATATCTCATTTATCGATTCAGAATTCAGTAAATACAATAAATAAGTGGCATATAACATAATATACGTAAATACACACTCACTCACACGCACACAGATACACACAGATACAGACATGCATTTGTGAATATATTACAAGTCTAGGTGTATGGAGCACCTTGAGAAACAACGGCGAAACTACGCGCGCACACGTCAATGTAAGCATGCATGCATGCAAGCTTGCTTGCATCGTATTGGTGAAATAGCTCTGAGAAGAAATAAAACCAAAATAACACGTTGACGTTGGTGCATTGATGTATGCAGCTGCTTCTAGAAGCTCGATTTAGGAATACTGAGAACGAAAGGTAAGGAAATGAAAAAAGAAAGAAACAGGAAAAGCAGACTCGGGGAATGTGGTACTGTTTCATGGAAGAAGGTATGAGTAAGAGTAACGAAAAGGGAACATCATATATGCACATGAATAAGCATACGCTCGAATACAAACGTACACAGATTCAGAAAAATGTTCGTATAGATATATGGATGGATCGCTGACGATGAAACGAGGAGTTGGAGTATTCAAGGCATAAATTAGAGTGTGTACATTCAATTATTTAATGGATGTAATTGAATCTTAACTCCTGAAATACATGTTACTGGTTATTAAAGTGATTTCTTAATTGCGATTCGACGGTTTCCTCTCACAGCTGCAGGTACATCTGCGATATAAATAGATAAACATTCACAGATGTATGTATGTATGTATGTATGTATGTATGTATGTATGTATGTATGTATGTATGTATGTATATATATATATATATATATATATATATTATATATATAAGTATAGGGAGAGTTTACGAAAAAGACAAAAGACGAAGACAGGTGGTGTACAAAACCAGCATATGTATTAGTATAACGCTCAGGAATAGAAAAAGTATTTTACGTTTCGAGCGTTTACAGAAAGGGACACACAAAAAACAAGGATAGAAAAAAATGTGTGTAGTGGCTAACGATCTATATATAACTGCTGCATTTGTTGAGTATATAAACAGTTTGGCTGCTTGTTTCTCTGGAGACTGACAGAATGATGTTGACGCCTCTGATGAGAACCCAATAAGGTTGGAAAATGGATTAAGGGTGTTCCATCAATTTTTTCAGTCTGCGGAAAATTGGCTAAAATGTTTCCCCGTTTTTAATTATACGATATGTTAGACAGGCACAGACACACAGACACAGACACACACACACACATACACACACACACACACACATACATACACACACAAACTCACACATATATATATACTATATGCATCTGTGAATCATTATCTATCTATCTTTTGCAAAGCAGGTGCTTCTTAGCACCCTCTGATATATAAATATATTTTATATATATTTATCAATTTTACACTTGCGGCCACTAATGTTATTGTTTATATGATTAATAATGTTATCAGTTATATAATGGGGGAGAGAAAGGTAGAGAAAGGAAAAGAATTTTGATGGTGATATGGATTCCCGAATGGTCTTTCTAGAAAGTGAATGAATGCTTAAATAAAATCATAAATAAATTGACACTTAATCTAGCCTAAAAGTAAAAGTTTATATGGCCAGATGATTTCACAGGGCATGAGGAATTTCTGGAACACACGCACACTGATACGCGTAGATAGATAGATAGATAGATAGATAGATAGGTAGACATAGATAGATAGATAGATAGATAGATAGATAGATAGATAGATAGATAGATAGATAGATAGATAGATAGATAGATAGGTAGATAGATAGATAGGTAGAGATAGATAGATAGATGCATACATACATACACACATACATACATAAGCAAGCAAACGTTTATTCGGAAATGTAGGTTATAGGCTGAAGAGGTAGACGTTAAAATATAATCATCATCATCATCATAATCATCATTATGATCACAATCATCAGCAACATCAACTGCCTGGTTATCCTACCCCTTGTTTATACAGTTGGTGTCTCTCATTTGTCTCGTTTTTAAACGTCTCCTGTCACTATACACATTTCTCACTGTGGGCTTTGCAGTGATTACTGCTTCTATTTTCTATATCCTCCATATATTTGTAAATTATATTAAAACATTGACACCTAAAGCAGTAGGAATCAAAACGGTGATCTTTTGAACGTCGGTCTTCGCGAGTGGATTTCATCACATAGACCCATCGTTCCCCTAGACTATGTATGTAAACATCACATTCGCTCATATTTATAGCAGTCGACTATTAGACGCCGACGTTTCTGTGTGCTTGTGCTTCTTCAATTACAGACAACACCTAGATTTTGGGGCTGGAAAGGAACAACTTTTACTATGGTTTTGGCTATGCATTATCGATATGTTTTAAATCACTCTCAGGGTACCTGTTATTTTAGGCGCTATGTCTTTTTTGGTCAAGCTTTAGCTTTGGATATCTTTATGTCCAGACCATAACATTTGGAAAATTCACCCATTATACTGGAAATTTGACTAATGTCCATCGGAACTAATATTTCTAATAGCAGAAACCTCATCCCTTACAAAACTTCGACAGCAATATCGGCTGATTATCTCAAACCTTGTTTTACTTTAGCATGTCACACAGTCCGGTAGATTAGTGGTCCCCTGAGACCATTTGTGGCATATATATATATATATATATATATATATATATATATAATATATATATATATATATATATATATATCATTTATCCTCTAACGGTGTTTCGTATGTTTGGCATAATTCCCAGTGTGCGAATGCTCTGTGTCACGGGTGATTGTCAGATACGATAGATCGAGGAATGATTAAATGATTTGACGTATTTAAGTTCTAAGTCCAAACTCATTCAGATCGACTTGGTATTTTATTCTTCTGCGATCAATAAAATACTACAAGAGTCAACAACCGGGGTTGGTCTCAATCAACCATCCTACTGCCTCAAATCACCAATCTCATGACAATATTTATAGACCACCACCACCACCACCACCAACATAGTCATCCCTATCATCAACACCATCACAACTACTATTATAATTCTAATAGTATCATTACCACCACTACCACCACAACTACAACCATCACCATCATCATCACATTCATCATCGTCGCCATCATAATCTTCTTCTTCTTCTTCTTCTTCTTCTTCTTCTTCTTCTTCTTCTTCAGTAGCAGCTCGATGACACCAGCAGCAACATACCATCTGCTTAAGCACTATTACCAGAGCAGCAGACGGCAGCGGCGGGAATGGCAACAACGAGGTACCACTTCATCTTCACCGTTTTTTATATCCATTTCTACACACGTGGCACTTCCCTCCATCCGAACCCTTGCAACAGCAACACCCACATTCTTTTTTACAAAGATCTTGGAATAAAACAAACGCAGCACGGCCTCATCTCGCGCGTGCGCGGACTCGCCGTTCCCGCTGACACACAGTTATACGTGTGTGTGTACGTTCACACACACACACACACACACACGTTGTACACACGGAAAAACAATACACGCACACACACAGGTTCACAGATACACACACAAACACACCCTCTCACACACACACGTTCATAAACACACTCACTCAAACAGTCTCTCACACACATACACACGCTCACACACAGATACGCGCATGCACATACACATGCACATACACATTCTCTCTCTCACACACACTCCTACACACACACACACACTCACAATCTCTCTCTTCCTCACACACACACACTCTCTCTTCTCTTAATATTTTACCTAATTTTGTTTTACTCTCTCTCTTTATTTCTTACACACACACGCATACACACACGCACACACGCACACACACACAGAGTTACCCGTCATCCCCCATCACCTCAGGAATCAAAACCACCACAGCCAGCGCTTAAACCACCCGTATATACCACCAGCACCAACACTGCTTCAGTTACCACAAACATTAGCAATGCGCCTATTATCTCTGACAGCATCTCCACAACATCGACAACAACAACAGCAACAACAATCCTAACAGCAACAGCAACAACAATCACTGCTACGATAGCATTAGTAAACAGAAGCAATATTTTTAATATCACAGCGCGGTATTAAGCTTCACTTGAACTTTACGTCTTGCAATCTTGAATACAGATATTTATGTAACTCTGATGGAATAGAGCAAGTGTGCGTGTGTGCGTATGTGTGTATATATATGTATACTGTTTGCTTGTCTGTATATATATTATATACATATACATACACACACACACACACACACACACATATATATATATATATATATATATATATATATAATAGAAATATGTTACAAAAAGAAAATAGAAACTACACGTGGAAATGTAAGGGGAAAGTAAGAAAAATCAACTAAAATGCACATTGGAAATAGAAGAAAGAAAAAGCCTTTTATGAAAGGTAGCGACAGATATATACATTTATGTGAACTGAGGTATACATATATATATATGTATGTATGTATACTGTTTGTTTCTGTGTGTGTTTGTAGGGAGGAGGTGAATGTGTGTGTAGCTATATGCATCGGTAGAGTCAGGTGATCACTGGTCTCTGAATACAATGTTGACAGAAAAGGGTTAACAGTCTATTTATATACACGCTGACAATCGATAAATACTGTTTTCCTTCATGTAATCTTTTTCAGCCCTAGGTCTGCTGTGACACAATAGACATGATCAACAGAAGCATCCAACCGTAACCTTCCTGTCTATTTGCATATCACATTGTCCGATCTAACACCTGTCTTCTCTTTTTTATAACAGCACTTTTTTTTCGTGATAAAATTTGGTTATTATTTCTAGCAGGTCAATAGAGGCTCTCTCCTCGTTGACTCGTGTAGAGAACAGTAAACAAATGATTCAAAACTGAGTATTCAATAGTTTGATCTGCTGAATTAATGCATAAGTAGCCGAGTATTCCGCATACACGTTTTGCTATTCACCTAGTTCTTAGGTGGTATCAGCGTGACTCGGGGACAAGACTGCACATGTGAATTACTGTGAAATATTCCTTTGTATCGAACCCCTGGCGCTGATGTTAGAGAAACAGCATTTCAGCCGCAACCACCCTCATCACCAGCACAACTACTTTTATCATCACCACCACCACGACCACCACCACCACCACCACCACCACCACCACTACCATCATTATCATCATCGTTACCACGACCATCATAACGAGATCCTCTGCAGTCCTAGTTTCTCTAATTTCCCTGGCAAGACTTAGGTTGATGATAGTGAGGGGATGGCATGGATATATTGTCGGGATTGTGCTTTGTGTTCTGCTTCTTGTTTCATTGACAACTGGGAATGAAAAATTATGAACAATGGCGTTCCAACTATGACCTTCCCATGCTTGTTTTCCAGACATAATTTACTCTAATTTCTCCTCCCAGTTGTAAGAAACTAGAAACAGTTTGAGAGATGTGGTGTCTATTTTTAGCATGTCGAGCTACTCCATAGAAATACATGAGTTGGCCATTATCTCAATACAGTTAGTATAAAAACAATATCGATTTTGATATCTTTATTTTTTATTAGTGTCATCATAATATTGATTTCTTACATCGGCAAGAAGCCATACAAAGTATTAAGAGCAATGAGAAATGGAATGTTTTAATGCACTCGCCGTGTATGACTGGTACTTATTGTTCACTGGCAACACGAATCAACAGGCTCCAGTAAGATTTGAACTCACGTCATTGAAACACTGGAAGGAATATTAACCTGTCTTGAGTCTACTCTGTCAACGTCACGTAATTCGTTTGTCTATACAGTTTTATTGCACTTAGAAAAACAACGGGGTGTTGTACTGACAGAATTATTAGAGTCCAAAATCCCTTACATGTGATAACAACTTTTAATGGCACGAGTTCAAATCTCGCCGTGGTTTGCTTTGACTTGTGGGTAGTAAAGAAATAGGTATACGATGTATGAGCTGAATCTCCATATTACCCATGAAACTTTATAGTGAATCCTCAAAAGGTGATTCACTGGCCAAGGGCCATCGAGAATGGGGTTCCACATTGCTTTCGATGAGTATTTTCTTTGTGTTTACGAATGCAGGTATTGCAGAAGCGTTAACATCGAATATAAATGAAAATATATGATCTTGAATCGATTTCAAAATGCATAAAGAAAGTTAAGACATTTTGTGGCAGAATTAACCAATGTTTAATAGACTTAACCCGTCTTCTAGTCTAAACTACATCACCTGGCACCTTGAGCGACTTTAATGGAGGCCACTGTGTTGCAAACAGAGTTTCTGGTTTGAGGCAACCTTTCCCCTTCTCTTGCCCTATTTTAGAGGCCCTATAAAGAATCCTGCAATGGGTCCTGAATACAAGACTAATAAAAAAGAATGTAGTGAACCTTGTATAGAACTCTCTTCGTCGGTAGATTAATCTCAGTGATGGTTTTTGTTAAGCATACAAATTATGTATGCAAAGCGCCAATGGGAACAAGTGACATTCATCCATTTTGGTTTTTTCCTTCTTTTTATTTTTCGAGATTTTACTCTGATGTTACACACGTTGCATGACTATAACAAAAAAGAAAACGCACAAATTGCCTTTAATTGAATTTTCGAAATCTCATCAGGCAAGAAAATAATTTTTGAAGGAAAAAAAACATCACCGTACATTCGTTCAGTCTGGCTTTTGTAAATTGAAGTATTAATTTAATTGTTCAGACACATTGACTTCTTTTCCTTCCGAATTTCTGATTTCCAGACAATATAAAGTACATTTACTTTTGGGGAAAGATATG
Organism: Octopus sinensis; assembly: GCF_006345805.1. Classification (NCBI taxonomy): domain Eukaryota; kingdom Metazoa; phylum Mollusca; class Cephalopoda; order Octopoda; family Octopodidae; genus Octopus; species Octopus sinensis. The sequence goes on along the minus strand of NC_043007.1, from coordinate 6,934,705 downwards.
TAAATTGTACATTCGTGACTGAATCAGAATTAAGTGGAAATAAGCGAAGTTCATCTTCCCCGAACTACAGTTTATTATAGAATGATGGAATTATAGAATATACACATTCGACTATATCACTGGCATTCCTATTATTAACCACCGAAAGCTTAATCCATTTGTTTCTCGAGCTGTAAACAATATGAAGTTACTTGAAAGATTAAACAAGTGAATATGGAACCAATTTCTGGAAAGCTTCTTCATATGAGTCTGGTTTTAGTCGTTGTTTGTTTCAGTCTTTGGAACATGGCTATGGATTCAGTTGAACAAATCGACCCCACTAGTTCTTAAGTGTGGTGCTTGTTCTATTGTTTTTCTCTTCTTTCCCCAACCGTTAGGTTTAGTGGAATAAACAAATCAGCACCGATCGGTGGGCGACAAAAAAAAAAGTACATGCACACATATAAACAAATATATATACAACAGCCTTTTTTTTCCGACCCGCTCACAACGTTTTGGTCATCCCGGGTCTATTCTAGAAGTCACTTGCACAAAATGCAGTGCAGTGGGACTGAACCCGAGACTACATGACTGGAAGCATATATCTTATTACACACTCAAGCAAATCGACCCCAGGACTTATTCTTTGTAAGCCTAGTACTTATTCTATCGGTCTCTCTTGCCGAGCCGCTAAGTGACGGGGACGTAAACACACCAGCATCGGTTGTCAAACGATGTTGTGGGAGGGGAATACACAGACACACACACATATACACACATATATATACGACAGGCTTCTTTCAGTTTCCGTCTATCAAATCCACTCACAAGACTTTGGTCGGCCCGTGGCTATATAGTAAAAGACATTTGCCCAAGGTGCTGAACCTGGAACCATGTGGTTGGTAAGCAAGCTACTTACCACACAGCCATTCCTGCGTGTATATATATATATATATACCGGAGTAAACACTGTCTAGCAAAAACTGTCTGATGAACGGCAACGAGAAACTCAGAGTAACAGATTTTGTTGAATTTTCTGCTGCTTAAAATAAAGTATATATATATATATATATATACATCCAGTGTGTATAAGGATAATCATCGTTTTAAGAGCATTTTTTTGTCTTGGAAGTATTCATAGCTTTCACTGCCAGTTACCGAACCATTTCTCAATTACAGAATTGAATATTATCTATTTAGAAATGGTTGTACAGAGGTATATTACAGTTAAATTTATCCATTTTTCTGTCTTTTCCATTGACAAATTGAGGTAATGATGACCACAAAGCAGATGTCGATCGTGTGGTTGATAAACGGGTCCTGTTACCTTATTGACTTCGTCGATAACGATTTCATGATGATAATGATGATGATGATGATGATGTATTGATGAATTATTTCTCATGTATCCAGAGAGAAGTCTACAACACAACAATCTTCTATTGTAACGAAGCGCTGTCCGATCCGGATCCCTTTCACTTCGACTTTCTTCACATCACAAATGCACACAGCTGAATAGAATATCGATTTCTAATTTGGCACAAGGCCGTAGAAAGAATAGATTCTGGCTGATGAATCTAATGAATATGATGAATATAAATATGATACTATTGATGATGATGATGATGATGATGATGGCTACGACGACTATCAACATATCGACGACTATGACGACGACGATGATGATGATAACGATGATGATGACGTTTATGATGATGTGGATGTGGATGCAAATGATAACAAAAAAAAAATCTGAGGATGAATTTAGTCGATGAAATATAATGTTCATGATGTCCAGTCTTATTATTATTATTATTATTATTATTATTATTATTATTATTATTATTAATTTTGTTAATATTAAAACGGCGAGCTGGCTGAATCGTTAGCACGACGGATACAAAATGTTTAAGGGCATTTTGTTTGAGTTCAAATGGCACCGGGGGTCGAATTTTCTTTCATCTTTTCGGGGTCGATAAAGTAATACTAGTTGAGCACTGGGGTTGATATAATCGATATCCCCGTCCCCTCCAAAATTGCTGGGTCTGTGTCAAAATTTGAAACCATAATAATAATAGTAATAATAATAATAATAATAATAATTATTATTATTATTATTATTATTATTATTCTTGAAGTGAGCAAGCACATCCGTTAGCATGCCGGATAAAACGCTTAGTAGCATTTAGTCCGTTATTATGTTCTGAGAGCAAGTGCCAGTGAGGTCGACTGCGCCTTTTGGCCTTTCGGGGTCATCAAAAGAAGTACGACCTGATCAGAGGAATCGATGGAACAGACTTGCTCTTTCTCACCCAATTTGCTGATCTTGTGCCAACATGTGGAACCATTCTTATTATTATCATCCGCATCACAGGGATTACAGTGAGGAAGACAATAATCATCCCGATAAATAGTCGTCCATCCATCCATAATATCGATCCACATCTGTATGCATTAAGACACAAGTTGTGTTCTCTGTTTTATTCCGTTGCAAGTGAGTGTGGATATTCATATAAACAAATACATATGTTGAATGCTTTATGAATAGCCTTACCCATTGTTCAGGAGAATCACGCTTTTCATTCTGTCTTGCTGTGTTGATGCAGAAGCCGCTACTTACGACAGGGAAATCTGCATTTCTTTAGGATCTCAGCACAAGTTAAAATAAGGTCCCTCACAGGTAGATGAGTTGCTGGGTTTTATTGGTGGGAGATGAGTTGCATGTAACTAAGGCGACGGAATAGTTTTGTCATTTGCTATATCGACGGCGGGAACATTTGCAACGTAACTCGGTGATGATATTACTGATAACTATAATATATATATATATATATATATATATATATATATATATATATATATATATATATATATATATATATATAATATATATATATATATATTATATATATATATATATATATATGGTGGGTGGGGTAGAATTCACAAAAACACAAAAGATGAAGACAGGTGTTATAGACAACAAACAGATGTATTAGTTTAACGCTCGGGAAGTGAAAAAGTCTTTAACGTTTCGAGCCTACGCTCTTGTACAGAAAGGAACACAGAAAGAAACAAGGAGAGAAAATAAAGAATGTGTAGTGGCTAGCGATCTATCATGGCAAATGTCGGACAGAGGGGTCACACAGGAGTGCTAGGAAGAAGGGAAGATAATAAAGTAGTGGTGATCCCAAAACGAATGTGCGCGTACATGTGTATAAGAGAGCATGCATGTGCGTGTGGAATAGGGCTGGTGACTTTGACGTGTGATTATGTGGATGTGTAGGTGTGTGGATGATGATATGGGTGCTGGGAAGTGGTCAAGGCTAGTGTGTGCGCGCTGGGGTGAGGTGATGTGGTGTTATGTGGTATGGTGGTGTGTGGTGAGGTGTTGTGGTGTTGGGATGTGAGGGAGGCGAGAGTGAGGAAAGTAAGGGTGGGGTATGGGTTAGGCTGAGGGGGTTAAAGGTGAGGTATGTGGGAGTAGGTGTAAGGGATGGGATGGATAGTGAAGGTGGGGTTGGATAATGTAGGGATGGGTTACGAGGGAGAGGTGACGATGAAGGGAGGGGAAGAGAGAAGGGAGGCAGGAGCGAAGAGTAGAGAAAAGGAGGGTAGAAGTGACGAGAAGAAGTAGGGGACGGAGCAAGAGAGGAGAGGTGGGTGGGAGTAAGTAGATGTGAAAGGAAGAGAGGAGAGGGTAGAAGAGTTACATGAAGAGGGGAGGAGAGGTGAGCCCATGTGGGGCAAATGAGCCAAGAGAGAAGATTAATCTCACTGTTCAGGGCGCAAACGGGAGTCTGGATGACCCCTGTAGAAGGACAATTCGAACACGAACAGGTGTTGCAAAGAGTGACCGGAAGACGGAAATGGCTCCAGACCGGTGTGTCATTGCCATGTCGGATGTCTCGCAGGGGTTCCACCAACCGGTCAGCTAGAGCGGCGTCCCGTTTGCCCGATGTATAAAGAAGGGGAGAGAGAGCAGGAGATGCAGTAGATGATATTGCTAGAAGTGAAGATGAAGGAGTCGGGGATATGATAGGGTTGATAATGGGTGCTGGTGAGGAGGGTGGTGTTGGAGAGGTAAGGGCATTTGCGGCAGCGTGGGCGGGAACAGGGGAACGAGCCGGGTTGGGAGGTTGGTTTAGGGAAGAAGCTGTGGAACAAGAGGTCTCGTAGGTTGTGGATTCGTTTGAAGAAGGAGAGGGGTCGGTTAGGGAAGATGTTCGAAGTGGAGGGGTCGGACTGGAGTCGCCGGAAGGCTCGGAAAACTGCGTTGGTGATGTAGGGTGGTGGAGTGGTAGGTGAGGGAAAACAGGAGACGGCAGGGCGGAGCAGGGGAGAAAGCAAATGCACGGTCCACGGAAGTGCTCTGGCAAGGGCGGTTGGATAGTGGTGAGGCGATATCCATGTAAGATGAAGTGGCGATATCTGATATCTGATTCATAAATTCTTGTCTCTCCTTCATTTCTCTGTTTGCATTCCTTTCTCTATTTCAGCCATCTTCATATTCCCACCCTCTCATAATTTTGTCTTTCTTCTTTTCTCGTTGCTTTGTTGCCACCGAACACTCAGAAGAAACAGCTACAGAAATTCCATTGTCATCCGCAGCCAATTTTTCCTACAAACTCCCTCTCTATCTTACAGTACTGAAGACACTGTGAAGAACAGTACCAAACACAGGCGCAATCGTCTGAGTAAACCTTTGCTTTGTAACTATCCCCGTTGAAACCACTGCGCACTAACGTCGCCATGTGTATTTTCTGGTAACTGAAAAAGTCACAAATATGTTTTGTTGAAATTTCCAGTATGAAATCTGTCCGGGGCCTGCCGGATTTACATTAGTCTTTCTTGGTCTGAAGAAATAATCTACTAACTTGTTAAATATCACCCGGTCCTTCGATGACTCTAATATGTTGCACATTGTCGCAAACAATTCAACGAGAGAAGGAAATCTTTGGATGAATTCCACTTTTTCAAACCACCATCACAAATAAGTAAAACGAAAAAATCTTATAGTGAAGTGGTTCTTCAGTTTTGTAGGGACCACGAGAAAATACATGAAATAAAATATAAAAGATGCGATTCTTTTTTACATTCACTCTTTCCCGTTTCATATAAATCTTTTATCTTTTGCTTGTTTCAGTCATTGGACTGTGGCCATGCTGTGGGTACCGACCTGAAGAGTTTGGTACCTATTATGTCGAGAAGTTTTGTCGAATCGATAGTTTAAGGAGGATGTAAACAAACCAACACTGGTTGTCAAACAGTCTAGGGGTACAAACCCAACTCACAAAGACACGAATGCATACACAGACACACGTATATATATACATATATACATACATACATATACATATATAGCTGAAAACAGATTAAAGATGTATACAAATCAAATTTTTAAATATAAATCCATCTTGTATAAATAAATAAATAAACGAATAGAGAAATATATACATATATATAAGGTCTCCTTCAGTTTAGTCTATCAACACAGTTTGGTTTGCCCAGGGCTATAAGCAGAGCACACTTGCTCAAGGAGCCATGCACTGAGACTGAACCCAGAACTATGTGGTTGGGAAGCAAACTGCTTACCACACAACTACGCCAACACACACACACACACACACACACACACACACATGCAAATGCAAATGCACACAGACATACACGTGCACGCACACACATATATATGCACACATTCACTCACACACACACTCGCGCATGTATGTATATGCGGGCACGAGTGTATATGCGCGCGTGAAAGTCTTCCTGCCTTACATTCCTTCGACTTCCCAATTTTGGATATATTAAAAAGTGACCTTTCTTTTATAATTTGTGTTTCTCCGAGTCTTATCATCGTTCGCTGATTCAATCTTCTCTTTATTCGTTCTCTTTCTTCTTTCTCTTATTCCGCATCTCCCGAACAGCAAAATTAAACACACAAATAAGGGATAAAGGTAAGTCAAACGACGCTCGAACAGAATTTGGGTTTAACTTAACAAAAAAGCATTTTTCTCTTTTTACTCAGACTTTCTTTCCTTTGGTCGTCTGCCTCTCTACCTTTGCCTTACAACATACATTTCATTGCTACGCGATATAAAAGCCTGGGAGTGCATTTGGTAGACGGAAACTGAAAGAAGCTCGCCGGGTATATATATATATATGAAAAAACAAGTCAAAATAGAAAATGCTAAAATAATTTTATAAAGAACATTTCTTTATAAAATTATTTTAGCATTTTCTATTTTGACTTGTTTTTTCATATATATCAACTCGTGTGTTCCTTTTCACCCTTATACATATATATATATATATATATATATATATATTATATATATATATATATATATATATATATATATATATATATATGTGTGTGTGTGTGTGTGTGTGTGTGTGTGTGTGTGTGTTGTGTGTGTGTGTGTTTGTGTGTGTTTGTCGCCCCCACCATCGCTTGACAACCGTAACTTAGCAGTTCGGCAAAATGTTTTGATAGACTAAGTACTATGCTTACAAGGAATAAGTCCTGGGGGCGATTTGTTCGAATAAAGGCGGTACTCCATCATGGCCGCAGTCAAATGACTGAAACAAATAAAAGAATATATATATATATATATATATATGTATACACAATCATACATATATGCATGCTTCTCTGATTCTGTGTTTGTGTGCGTTTGTGTATGTGTGCGTGAGCGCACGTGTGTGTGTGTGTGTGTGTGTGTGTATGTGTATCAGCAACAGGAGAGAAGTGTTGAGGCAGTGACAGTAGTAGTTGTAGTCAATAGACGAGAATTTAAGATGGTGGCAGGAGTTTATTGAGAAGCGAAGGTGGCGGGCGAACGGCCGAGCGGGAGGCGGAGAGGATAGGTTGTCTGTATTCTTCTTTCACATCGATTGCTGAGAAGGAGGCGGAATAAGTAGGAGGAGGAAGTTGAGTGTTCGGGGAAGAGAAGGCATAGAGAAAGACGAGGGTAGCAGGAGAAGGATGGTACGGGAGTGAAAAAGAAAACAGAAAAAAAGAATGAAGTGGGGGAGTGGAGGGGGAGAAACAGTGAATTACGATGGAGGACTGCAGTAGCGGGAGCGGTAGGAGGTGAGAAGAAGGTATAGGCTGTGTGTGAGGGGGAAGAGAATGAGAGCGAGAGAGAGAGAGAGAGAGATTAAGAGGCAGGTTGTGTGAGAGAGAGAGTGTATAAAGGTGGCGGTTGTTATTACTAATATTTATACTTGTCGCATAATGAAGGGCGGTTAGTAGCAGGAATGGATGGCGATGGCCTTGGTGTTAGTACAGGCAGTGGTAGTTGTGGTATTGTAGTACTGGTGAAATTGGTATTAGTAGACGTGTATTGGCGCTAGTATACGTAATTGCGATGGTATAGGAATAGTAGTAGTAGTAGTAACGTTGGTAGCATTGGTGGCGGAGATGGCCGAGAGATGGCACTGGTGGTGGTGGTGTTTGTGATTTATTGCTGGGTATAATGTTGATGATGATAGTACTGGTGATGATGATGCTATTTTTATCCGTGGTAGCGATGGTGGTGGAGGTATTGGCTGTGCTGATGACGGTGATGATGATGACGGTTGTGTATATATATCTGTGATAGCAGACTGCTGATATTGCTGTTGGTAGCGATGGCAATGGTGATGATATTGATGATGCTCGTGATGGCGATGGTGATGGTGGTATTATTGATGGTGATTTTGGTAGTATACTTGTGTTGCTTCTATGGTGGTGATAGAAGTAGCAATAACCTAAAGGGTGGCGTAAGCGGCGGTGAGCAAAGCTGCATTGGTAGAGGGCAATGATGATGATGATGATGATGATGGTACTAGTGATAGCAATGGTCATTATTGTTAGGAATATTGGTTGTAGTATTGGTGAGTGTACATGTGATATAAAACGTGGGGACCGTGACTATACTTGTTGTAGTGATGGTGATAATAGAACTGGACACAGCAAAAGTGGTTGCATTAATTAAGGGGGATTTGTGCTGTTATAAACGTAATTAAAAGCAAGAACGATACGACTTGCAAACAAACTCTATGAGGTTGTACAGTACTCGTTTATCTACCGATGAACGTGTGGGCGGAGACAGAAAAATAAAAAGACAAACACACGTATACACATACAAATACAAAGACACACACACGCGAAACACACATCACTGTGCATATATTTCTATGTGTATTTTATATTAATGTACTAATTAGCAAATTAATACCTTAATTTATTCATAGTGCACTGCAGAGCGTTACTTTTTAGATGATTCAAAATTTAAAGTATGCCACTTTCACAGATATGTTTTTAGCCTATTTTCTTAGAAATAAGAAATAACTGGCAAAGAGCAAATTTTCTCTGGCCATGTGCGAAAAGGTGTGATCAATCGCTCTTTCCGATATGCGGGTTCGCTCTTTCCAACAAGCGGGAAAGAGAGATAGGTTCTAAACAAGCTAACGGTTTGGCTTTTATCTGTTCATAGAAACATTATAGTGACGTATACTGTATGAAAACTTGGACTCAGCTGAACTGGTGGGTCTAATTTGCATAACAATGCATCCGCTGAACGCGTGGATTGATCTATTTGTAGTGCACTACATACAGCTTTTTCCTCTGTAATTTCAATACGGATAATATCATTTACTACTCTGGACACACGGCCCGAGATTTTTTGGTTGGAGGGGGCCAGTCGATTAGATCGACTTCAGTACGCAACTGGTACTTAATTTATCCACCCCGAAAGGATGAATGGCAAAGTCGACCTCAGCAGAATTTGAACTCAGAACGTAAAGACAGACGAAATACCTATTTCTTTACTACCCACAAGGGGCTAAACATGGAAAGGAGAGACAAACGGATTAAATCGATCATATCGACCCCAGTGCGCAACTGATACTTATTTAATCGACCCCGAAAGGATGAAAGGGCAAAGTCACCTCGGTAGAATTTGAAATCAGAACATAAAGACAGACGAAATACCTATTTCTTTACTACCCACAAGAGGCTACACACAGAGAGGACAAACAAGGACAGACAAACGGATTAAGTCGATTATATCGATCCCAAATGCGTAACTGGTACTTATTTAATCGAACACGAAAGGATGAAAGACAAAGTCGACCTCGGCGGAAACTCAGAACGTAGCGGCAGACGAAATACGGCTACGCATTTCGCCCGGCGTGCTAACGTTTCTGCTAGCTCACCGCCTTTTAATAAGGATAATATTATAGCATCTCCTCTGGTAAATGGTAAAGTATCTTCTTGTGATTCACTCAGTAAGAATAGCAGTTTTAGATACGCGTGTGTGTTGGTAATAAACTGTTTGTTTATGTAACTTTTTTCAGGCTACAACCTGTTGCATGTATTTACAATAGCTATGTCTCAAATTGGCGCCTTAATTCTGCAAAGTTAGGCAAAAATGCAGAGTATAATTTACATAATGTACTCTGGAGGGCGTAAATGAGGCAGAACAGAAGTAAAAGCAGACAACCCCTCTTTCACTCTCTCTTTCCCTTCTCTCTCTCTCTCTATCTCTCACACAGACTTACATACTCACATATATTCTTGTATGTTGTAAGAGTATTATGATTGGTTGGAAGTGCTGCGCAGTCAAAATACATGAGTTGATGTCAATGAATGAAAAGGAAAAGTGCTGTTGCATTACATTACAGAGGTTTTTTTTTAATGAATCTGTATTTCGCAAGAAAATTTCCTCATTTGAAACAGAAAACTAAATATAGTGTTTTCTAATTCTCACAATGGATACGGGACAGTGGTCTTGAACTTCTCCGGTCTTTCCATATTTAATTAGACTGTTGAGGTTCATGCTTTCTCTGAAAAGATTTTGCTCAAAATCTACAGAAAAAAAAAGGCATCTCACTGAGACAAAGGAGCACTCAGCCCAAACCAGTTCGCTGTTTGGGTTACATCTACATTTAGCCTCGGAACGAAATTTGCTTAGGGGCCGAAAACATGGCCGATTTTTTAAATATCTTAATATCAAAACAAACACAAGTATGATAATATTTATCATTATTATTATTCAGTGTTTTTTTTTGTTTTTCTTATATAACGTGCTTTCACTTCACTACCGAACGCAGCTCTGTGTGCCTTGGGTATGTGCTGTGGTTTGTTGTGATGCTCTTATTTTTACTGTATTGAAAGTGTTTTACGTAGGATGTGGGCAGTGCCCAGTAGTGCAATTTTCTGTATGTTATGTGTTTGAAAGTCCTGGTGTTATTATTATTATTATTATTATTATTATTATTATTATTATTATTATTATTATTATTATATGTTTGACTTTTGCTTTACATTTGTACAAGTTGGCTCCAAATCTCACCCAGAGACCTCAAGAGACAACAGGTTGGAAGTTCATGTTGTTGTTATGCCTAGTGTGTCATATATTTGGTTTTGTATTTAGTGTTGTACTAGTGAATGTCTAAAAAAAAACATACGAAAATTATGTTTGTTTTAAAAATTGAGATTACATAAAAAGTATTTTGCGTAGGATATGAGCAGTTCCCATGAGCACTATCTTTTGAATTTCTGCCATTTTGGGGTTTCCTGGTATCTCAGTTAGGTAGCAATCAGCCCCTTTTGCTATCATTCCCAGGGCACCTATGACAACAGGTATTGTTTTAGTCTTCAGGTTCCACATTTTGCTGATTTCTATTTCAAGATCTATATATTTGCTCAGTTTTTGGTAGGTCTTGACAGATACGTTTATATCGATTGGGACAGTCATATCAATGAGAAGGCATGTTCTTTGTCTGAAGTCTTTCAATATGATGTCTGGCCTGTTTGCATCTATCTTTCTGTCAGTTTGAATGGTGAAGTTCCAGAGGAGTGAGATGTGGTCATTTTCAAGCAATGGAGGTGGTTTGTGTTCCCACCAGTTTTTCATGGGGCAAATCCAGGTTTTTGCAAATTACCCAGTGAATATATTGTGCAGCTCTATCATGCCTGTTGAGATACTCTGTAGGCGCAAGAAGACTGCACTTCGAGACTACATGATCAATGGTTTCATTTTGTTGTTGACGTACACGACATGTTGGGCTACTGCCGTTCTTTAATATGTTGGCCTGGTAGTTCCTTGTAGGTAGGCATTGATCTTGAACTGCTATGATAAACCCTTCTGTTTCAGATTTTAAGCCAGAGGCCATTAGCCATTGATGGGTCAGGGCTTTGTCAACATCTGCATTATTCGCTCTCTTTGGGTATTTGCCATAGAAAGGTTTTTCTTGCCATTTATCATTCAGAATATCTAAGGCAGCAGTTTTAGCACGGGTTTTCATGCGCTTAGCTTTTTCTGTGCTTGTTTCTTGTATGTCTAATTCCGAAATTTGTTGAATTCGGAATTCACTTAGATATTCCTTTGCCTGTTTTGTGACTGAGTATGATGCTTTCTTGTTTTCATGTTTTGAGACAAGTTTTAACATCCAGTCCTCAGAGTTTTTCAGGTAGGTGTCTAGGCTAATTGTAGCAATCTTCATTGTTATTGCCAGTTGTAAAATTCCACGGCCTCCCTCTTTTCTTGGCAGATAAAGTCGTTCTATATCTGCCTTAGGGTGGTGCATTTTATGCATTGTCAACAGTTTTCGCATTTTTCTGTCAAGATTACATATTTCAGTAATTGACCAGTTAACAATATTGAAACTGTAAGTCACGACTGGTATGGCTAAAACATTGATCGCTTCGATCCTGTTTCTCGCATTCAGCTCTGTCTTGAGTATTGCTCTTACTCTGCGATAACATTCTCTTCTTATCCTTTCCTTCATCACAGAATGCCTTATTCCATCCCCTTCAAATACCCCTAGGTACTTGTAGCTCTCCGCTGGGTCTAATTCTTTTATGACATGCTGCTGATTAAGGTTAACGTTAGATGTTTCTGTCATTTTTCCTTTGATAAAGGTAGCTTTTGCACATTTATCGAGGCCAAATTGCATTCTGATGTCATCACTGAATTGTTTAACAATCGCTAGTAAGCCCTTGAGTTGTTGGTCATTTTTTGCAAAGAGCTTTAAATCATCCATGTAAATGAGATAATTTATATTTTTATCAAACATTTTATATCCGTACTGCGCGTCATTGAGCAATTTTGAGAGAGGTATTAAGGCTAAACAAAAGAGGAGTGGTGATAGTGAGTCACCCTGGAAAATGTCACATGAAATGTTTACATCACCAGCATTTAGAGATTCATTGTCACTGTTCGAAGTTAGTGTGGTTCTCCATGATCTCATACTTACAGACAAAAAGTTTCGCAGAGTAGGTGCTATTTTATACATTTCCAGGCATTTCTTAATCCAGCTATGTGGTAGGCTATCAAAAGCCTTTTTATAGCCTATCCAGGCTTTTGTCAAGTTTTTTGTGTCGTTTTTGACAATCTTCTAAGATCATCTTATTGATGAGTAGTTGATCTTTACAACCATAGGATCCACGTTTACATCCTTTCTGTTCATTAGGGAATATGCTGCTGTCTGTTAAAAAAACTATAGGTATATTCCGTCAGGACAGATGTTAGCGCTTTATACATAGTTGTTAAGCAGGTTATGGGTCTATAGTTTTTTGGTTCATTTGTTTCTTCACTTTTTGGAAGCAGGAATCTTAACCCATTAACTAGCCAAGGAGGCATCCTACTAGGGTATTGCAAAACATCATTGTAAAGTTATGTTAGCAGTTCATGGCTCTCTGGGAAGGCATTCAACCAGAAGTTAGGAATTTTATCCTTTCCTGGAGATTTCCATTTGCTTGACCTCCTGAGAGCAGATCTTATATCTTCTACCTTGACACCCTCTCACTTTTGCTCTTCTAAGGAGTCCATTTCTGTAGATATTCTATCAATCCAGGGGGCCTTTTTGTTGTGCGTTTTTTCTTCTGCCCAAATTTTATTCCAAAATCCCAGCGCTTCTTCTTTTGATGGTACAGACTTTCCAGTAATTGGTGTTTTTCCTATCTTCCTGTAAAAACTTTTGGGGTTATTTTTGAACATGTTGTTGTCCTTGAAGAATCTAACACGCTTTTCATACCTCGCTATGCGGGCAGCTTTAGCAGATACCTTTTGCTTGATGGTTTCTATGGTGGCATCAATATCAAGTATAGTTTTCATATTATATTTTTTCATTAATTTTGGGGTTTTTGTAGGTTAGGTAGTCTTGTCAACCTTAAGGTTTTTCAAATATTCAGTGTCAGACCTAAGTAGTTTAATTTGTTGTTGGATACGCTCTTGCCAAGAAGGTTTTTTATGGGAATGTTGCCGTTTTCTAATCTTTTCACCACATAGAATCGTTGAGATTTTCGCGGATGCATAGTACAGGTGGTTGAGATCTGTGATTTACTTAATATGGTCTTTTGTATGACTGCACAGAGAGAAATAGTAGTGTTCTTAGAATAAAAAGGACGATGACATTTATGCTTTCGAATACTCAGGGGGAGAGGAAAGGATAAGTTGTCGCACATTAGTCGTAGATATTAAAGATTTCTTTTTTTTTGTATTTTAAGCTGACCGTTTCTGTGTACGATAGCTGTAGGTATGTAAGTTTCCTAACTTATTTTATTTTGAGTGAGATTTAAAATATTTACAGGGAATTGTAGATATTCCAGTCTTTGGGAACAATAGGAGGAAGAGCAGGTTCACCTTGTTGGATTTTTAAATTTCTGAATTTCTTTTTCTTTTGGAATTTTTCTTTTATTTTAAAAAGTTTTGCTGTGGTTTACAAATTGTATGTCTTGTCCCAGGTAAATGGGTGAAGTTACAGTCACTGCGTATGCATAGGCTTCTGCGGTGAGAATGGCAGAATAATTTGGGGAGTCCTGTGTTCCTAATTTTGTTTTATTGACAGTTGGAAGATTTCAGGTACGCATTCAGATTGAGGCAGACGGTGGGGAAAGGGAGTGATTCTTCATTAATTGGAGTAGTAGTAGTGGTGGTAATAGTAGAATAGAGTTGTAGCAGTAGTAGTAGCAGCAGAATACGATGACAATGGCGATGATGGATCTCTTGTGCCATTCTTGGAAGAATGTGAGTGGCCTGATTGAGGAGAAGAGTTAGGGACTGTGCTGGTTAATGGGTCATCGATTGTTCTAGTACTGAGGAGTGATTTCCGATGCTTATCTTGTTGTTGTTGCTATTGTTTAGTTGTGATAATGGTAGCAGCAGTAGAACATGATGACGATGATGGTGATGGGTCACTTGGGGTATTCCGAGGAAATGAAGCGGATATTGGAACTGTTAAGGGCTCTGGATTGTGGAGCGTCAAGAGTTCATTAATTGTATTAGTACTGATTAGTGGCCATGGTAGCTGTTTACACACACACACACACACACACACACATACATACACTCACGCATAAACACAAGTGCATACATACATACACGCATATATATATATATATGATATATATATAGTATAGATATAATCATATACACATATAATATATATATACATATATACATATACATATGATATGTATGTATGTATGTAAATATATATATATATATATATATATATTATATATATATTATATATATATATATATATACATATATATAATGCACACATATACACACACACACACATATGCACACACACATATGCACACGTAAATTGCTGGTAGGGAAACTACATTTTGTTTTGCAGCCATAATATATTACCAATTATATAATCATATCTAAGATTTATAAATCAATACCGCGTTCTACATTTCGTGTCAGAAGTGCGACTCATTCACTTTTTATCTCTGTGGAATTTCCAGCGGATTTAGAGCCAGCACCGAAACTGATGGCGTTGCGTACACGAATAAGTCCAAGTAAACAAAACGATTAAAGCTAGAAACGCAACTGATGAAAGATGCATCTGCAGCCATAGCTTATTTTTTCTGTCTACGATTGTATTGTTTATATTGCCGTATTCCGATCCAGCAGACGTACTACTATCTAAAACAATGAAGGTTACATTGTACAATGTAGTCTTAGATAGACTGTACGTAAATATACAAAAAAAAACCCCAAAACAGTGGATGCCTTTGGTTAGAAACTTACTTAATCCTAGATCTCGTTGCCCAAGACTTACCTGGGAAGAGAAAATAGCTACAAATAACATACAATGTATCTTTTATCTTTTGCATATATCCGTTATTGGATGCAGTCATGCTGGAGCACCACGGTTTGGTCGAATGGTTGAACGCCAGTACAGTTTTTCTTCAAGTCTGGTACTTATTTCAGCGTTTTTTTTTTTGCCGAGCAGTTAAGTTATGGAGACATAAACAAACCGATACCGGTTGTCAGTTGTGTTCGAGGAGATCGATCTAACAAATTCAGTCAGGAGTCATTGTTTGATCTGGGAGTTTGTTGAAGGCATTTGCCTGAGACACCGCGCATTGGGCTGGGATTGAGCTAAAACCCATTTAAATGTAATGTGAGCCTCTGAGCCACGCATTCAGGTGTGTGATTGATAACGGGTTCGATGTAAGTGTACGCACGAGCAATTCTCACGTCTGAAATTGTTTTCTGTTTTTACTTTCACTTTTCTTTGTGTCTCGATACATGTCGGCCAGTGTCAGTTTGTTTACGTCCTCGTAATAAGGTGATTTATGAATCGATACCGTTATAATAAGTTCTAGTCGCAATCTAATAGCCTCAATAATAAAAGCAAAACCATAAATTTTTTAAAAATATACTCTGAGAATGGCGTACACTAAATTTGAACCGTCAATCTTTGGATATGGAAATTACCCTTATTCATACGTTGGTCCCAGTTATTGAAGTGCATTAGGGAGTGACGTGGCGCGCGTTTTGAACCGCCCTATACTGGTAATCAAACTGGCCGCCCTGCTTGTCTCAAATGTAACAAACCTTCAACGACAACGAATACATACACATAAAGTGGCTGCTCTTTTTAGACTGCACCCACTTCGTACCTCACAATTTGCGACTGAAATTCGTTTGTAGCATCAATAAAATTCAGGAGTAAAATGGTTGACAATAATAAATTTTGATCTATCCTATCGACAGTTTTAATCCGAGCAACGTGATCTTTGTCTTGAATGTCTCGAAAAAATAGGTTCCAGCGGAGTGACGGTTCATTTCAAAAACGAACAGCACGAATATATACTTCTAATTCTACAGCACAGATTCAACTCCAGGCAAACCCTATTCTATAATTTTTTTGTATCCATGTGAAATTCATAAAATTCGTACAGGTAAATTTTGATTAACTTTTCTTCCATACAAGCACAAAAATCATGAAGACAAGATATTTTTAACCTAATCATCAACGAATCATTTTTATGAAATATTTTCCCTACTATCAGATTACGGGAATCATCGTCAGCCTCTTACCAGCGCACGCTCATCATTCACATCATCGTCGCCATCATCATCACCGCCAGATCTTCATCACCAATTTATTCATAAGCCACTGAATCTTTATCGACACCATCGAAACAATCAGATCGTCATCATGAATATCATTATAAGCGCCACATTTTTAACTTCAGTATGTTCATAGCCACCTCCAAATGAACCATTATCACACCAATATTACAACAACAACAACAACTACTACTACTACTACTACTACTACTACTACTACTACTACTACTACTACTACTACTACTACTACTACTGCTGCTGCTGCTGCTGCTGCCGCCAATGCGGCTGCTGCTGCGTTTGTTGGTGCAACATTAAAAAGTATTTTGGTTTGGTGACAGAGGTTGTTCTCATGACATTCGCATCGGCTCCGAGGAAAATGTGACGACATTCTCCGGGAAACTCCGGGCGTCGATGAAGATCAACCAGCCGGTTTGTTTCGGAGAACTTTCGGATCCGGGCCTATGGATAACTTCCAGAAATCCCTTGCCTGGCAGTGCCACCGAGGGGTGCTGCCTGTTCGAGATAAACTTTACAGCCACTGAAGTGCCGTCAGCTGAGCCTGCCCGAGGTGCGCCCAGAACGATGAAACCGTTCTGGAAGCCCTGGTCCAGTGCCCGAGTATTGCTGCCCTGTAGGTTAATGTAGAATACCTGCTGCCGCGTGTGGGGCAGATCCGGCTATCAGCTGAATCCATTGTGAAGAATACTCCGCCGCCCTCTTTTGGACGGGAGGGGCAGGCAATTTTTATTTGTCCAGTGGCTGTAGCGAAAGAGGTAGTATGGTGGACCCGTTTGAAAGGGCTAAAGACAGACACTTTTTAGCCAAGCCCTCATCAACTTTTTCAAGTTTCATTTGAAAAGGAAGTTGAGGATGGAGAGAGAAGTGTTGCCTTGTAGCAAGTTTGTTGAAAGGTGGGTAAATGTTGGAAAAATGACCAGTGTGAAAGGACCAATTCTGAGCTTGCACCTGTAAACAAAAGAAGTGTTTTTGCCTTGTTGTTCAAGCACCCGTGGCTTTTGTGGGGTTTTCCACAAGGCCCTTAAAGCGCCTCCCCTATTAGCAGTTTTAATTTGTTCAATTTTAATGGTTATTTATCTTGTTTACACGCAGAAAACCCATCGTATAGTCCCGGTTTTGTCTTTATGTTGTTGCATGTCCTTTAAAGTTATTGTATGTGAGCCCTTGTGGCTAATAAAAGAATAAATTATCATTATCATTATTATTATTATTATTATTATTATTATTATTATTAGTAGTAGTAGTAGTAGTAGTAGTAGTAGTAGTAGTAGTAGCAGCAGCAGCAGCAGTGACGAAGAGAAGAAAAATGAAGGAAAGATAAAGAAAAAACGGAAAATGACACCGAGGAAGAGATGTGAACTAGATTCAAACGCAACCAGATAGTTATTCTATTGACCCAGGAAAGATGAAGCCAAACTAGGCACCACATTGTCCTACACCTAACACAGCAGCCGTAATAATAATAATAATGATGATGCTATCAGTTTCGAATAGAGGTGCAAGAGCAGAACATTTGTAGTA
Organism: Octopus sinensis; assembly: GCF_006345805.1. NCBI lineage: Eukaryota > Metazoa > Mollusca > Cephalopoda > Octopoda > Octopodidae > Octopus > Octopus sinensis. Next base: position 6,916,811 of record NC_043007.1, on the reverse strand, counting down.
GGAGCTGAGTCGATGGTATCCATATGAATGCTTGTTTGGTGAATTTATCGCCCTTCCAGGATGAAAAGGGAAAACAGATATTGGAGATATCTGAACATTATGAACGCAAAGAACTCGAAAAAACGCCTGTAAATATTTTGTTCGATGCACTGCACTAACAATTTTGCTAGGTCAGCGTCTCATGGGAAGTTGTACACTGGTTTCAAATGTTGGCACTAAGCCAGCAATTTCGTGGATAAGAGCAAGTCGATTACTTTGACCCCCAACCCTCAGCTGGTACTTATTTTATCAACTCCAAATGGTTGAAAGGCAAAGTCGATTCTGGTGGCCTTTGAACTCAGAACGTAGAGGCTAAAAGAAATGTCGGTAAGTATTTGGTCCGACGCGGTAACGCTTCTGCCAGTTTTAAGGTAAGTCTTACGTTGAAATCAGATTCAAAGTGCATGGAGATGAAAAGGCAAATAAAATTATGCTATACACAGTACAGAAAGTATATAATTGAATATATATATATATATATTATATAATATATATATATTATATATATATATATATATATATATATATGTATATATATATATATGTTTATATATAAATATATATATATATATATGTATATATATAAATATATATATATAATATGTATATATATGTATATATATATATATATATATACATGTATATATATATATATGTATATATATATGTATATATATAAATATATATATATATGTATATATATATGTATATATATTAAATATATATATATATGTATATATATATGTATATATATATATATATATATATATATATGTATATATATAAATATATATATATATGTGTATATATATAAATTATATATATATATATTATATATATATATGTATATAATAATATATATATATATATATGTATATATGTGTATATATATATATATAATATATATAATATATATAATATATATATATGTATATATATAAATATATATTATAATATATATATATAAATATATATATAAATATATATATATATATATAATATATATATATATATATATAATATATATATATATATATATATATATATATATATGTATATATATATATGTATGTATGTATGCATGTATGTATGCATGTATGAATGCATGTGTGTATGCATGTATGTATATACACATGAAAAGGCAAATAAAATTATGTTATACACAGTACAGAAAGTATATAAATAAATAAATATGTATGTATGTATATATATGGTATGTATATGGGTGTATACATAAAAATTAAAGCCCTAAGTGGAATGGGCTCAACTCGGATCGGCCCAATAAACTAGACAAGGCTGCGAGCTGGTAGAAACGTTAGCACGCCGGGCGAAATGCTTAGCAGTATTTCGTCTACTGCTACGTTCTGAGTTCAAATTCCTCTGAGGTCGACTTCGCCTTCAGTTACGCACTGATGCCGATATAATCGACTTAATCTGTCTGTCTGTCCTTGTTTGTCCCCTCTGTGTTTAACCCCTTGTCGTCAGTAAAGAAATAAGTATTACGTCTACCGCTACGTTCTGAGTTCAAATTCCGTTGAGATCGACTTTGCTTTTCATCTTTTCGGGGTCGATAAAATAAGTACTAGTTGCGAACTGGGGTCGATCCTATCGACTGGCCTCCGCCCCCAAAATTTCGTGGAGCAGAAAAGATCCAATAAACCAGACAGATCCAGAATGACTCCATTACCTCGAATGAATGACCTCTTCTAATAAGTAATACCGCAACTACTAATTCTACTTGAATTGATCAGTTCAATAATGCTGCTGCTGCTGCTGCTGCTGCTGCTGCTGCTGCTGCTGCTGCTGCTGCTGTTAGCTTTGAAACTATTACAACTATTAAACTGCAATTACCAATGCCTCCACTCTCATTATGAAATCGTCATTATTATCATAGTGTGTTATCAACAATAGCACCACGACTACTATCCTCCTCCTCCTCCTCCTCATCGTCATCACCGCATCACTGCTACCACTACCAGACCGTCAACTTAGTCATCGTCACCTTCACTGCTACATCATATAATTTCACCCTCTTCACCATCCTCATCGTCATTCTCCTCCTCCCCCACTTCTATTCCACTATGACACAACATCCACCACCACTACCACCACTGCCACCGCCACTGAAACCATCATCATCCTCATCAAACTCATCATCTTTATCCCCTCCTCCTCCTCATCAACCTCCTCCCCTACACCCCTCATCCTCAGGCTTCTTCTCATCTTCATCATCAGGTCTTAAGTTTCCACGCGAAATATCACCACAAACCACCACCACCACCATCATTATTATTGTCATCATCATCGTAATCATCATCGTCATCATCGTCATCATCATCATCGTCATAGCCATCAACATCGTAAACATCACAGCAACTACATTTAACATAAAACTACATCCGTCGCTGTCATCGTTGTCATCGTCACCAATTCTCCTCCACCCTGCCCCCCGTCCACCACCACCACCACCACCATCATCATCATCATCCACTGCTACAATACTCACTGATCCGTCGGCTACAGACAAGAGAAATAACCAAACCACGAAGAAATAGCAACGTCATTAACATTACTAAACCGACAGTTTACATCATCATCATCATCATCATCATCATCATCATTTTTATGAGTTTAACAATAACCATCGTCATCATAAACGCTATCGATCTCATCGAACTCGCCATCATTACGTAGTCATATTCATCATCATCATCACTATCATCATCATCGTCTACATTGGTGTTGTCTTCGTATTACTGCTCCTACCACCACCACCACTACCACCACCACCACCAATGGATTCAGCATCCACGACGTCACCATCTTCAGCTGCTTCGTAAGCGTTTTCAATTCCATCATACCCATAAAGCTAAACAATAACCGCCCCCACCTTTTACGGGTACCACTACTAACCAACATCATACAATCAACTCCATAATATTTCTTTCTAATTTTGGCACAAGGCCTGCAATTTTAAGGCGGGGGGGGGAGGTCTGGTCGATTACCTCGATCCCACAGCTTGACTGGTATTTATTTTATCGACTTTTAAAGGATGACGAAAAGTCAAGTCGATTTTTGCGGAATTTGAACCTAGGATTTAAAAACGGACGAAATACCATTACAGAACTTGTCTGGCATGCTAACAATTCTGCCAGCTTGACGCCTGACCAATTCCATAATAACAATAGTTTCTAATCGAGACCCAATGCAAGAATTTTGTTGAGATAAAGTTTGCTGATTAAATAACTCGGTGCATTTCTTTATTTTATCAAAAGGATAAGCACAAACGGTAAATTTGGCCTCAACTAGATTTGACCTCATGGCGTAATTAGCCGGAGTAGCAACCGCAAGCCATTTTTTTCAACACTTATAGGATTATCTCAGCTCCTCTCCCTGAAATAACAGTTTCTAGTTTTAGTATAAAGACAGAAGTGGGGAGTCTTGACATCCCTACTTAAATATCACTTATTTTATCGACCCCGAAAAAGTAAACCTCAAAGTTGGCTTCGAGAGGACTTGAATTGAAATACCAGATCTAACACTGCAAAGCATTGCTTTTCGTAGCTTTAAGTATTCTGCCAGCCCATCTTTCAATGCTTCTTATTTAGATACAAGTCCAGAATATTTATGAAGAAGGGTTGTCGATGTCATCGACCCCGGAACATCACTCGTACTTCATATTATCGATCTCGAAAAATGAAAAGCAAAATCCACCTTCGAGGGATTGGAAGTCAACCGTAACTAAATACTTTAAAACATTTTCCCCAAACCCTCGACGATTCTGCAATTAATAAGATTCAAATTTTGGCCCTACGCCAGCAAATTTGATGGCACGGACCGAGGGAATTCCATTGAACCCAGTGCTTCAGTGTTTTTTATTACATCGATTCCGCGAAGATGGAAGGCAAAGTTGACCTCGGTGATATTTGTACTCAAAACGGAAGCAGCCGGAAGAAACACCGCTCCGTACCTTTTTCAGCTCGTCCCCTTCAGGATGATAATAATTATTCCAGTTTTTTTTCTCAAGGCTAACAATATTTTAAGGGGAGAAGGTGGCGAGCTGGCAGAAACGTTAGCACGCCAGGCGAAACGCCGTTACGTTCTGAGTCCAAATTCCGCCGAGTTCGACTTTGTCTTTCATCCTTTCGGGGTCGATTAAATAAGTACCAGTTGTGTACTGGGGTCGATGTAATCAACTTAATCCGTTTGTCTGTCCTTGTTTTTCCTCTCTGCGTTTAGCCCCTTGTAGGTAGTAAAGAAATAGGTATTTCGCCTGTCTCTACGTTCTGAGTTCAAATTCCGCCGAGGTCGACTTTTCCTTTCATCCTTTCGGGGACGATTAAATAAATACCATTTAATCATTGTAATCGACTTAATCCCCTTGTCTGTCTTTGTTTGTCCCCTCTATGTTTAGCCCCCTGTGGGCAATAAAGAAATAAATATTTAATAAATATTTAAGTTAGTAAATTACTTCGATTCTAGGCAACGTCAACCTTAACGCAATTTGAACTCAAAACGTAAAGAGGTGGAAGAAATACCACCAGTTATTTTGTTTATTGCAATGACGATTCTCCAACTTGTGGCCTTATTTTTAATGGTGTCAGGTTTTGGTACACAGCCAGCAACTTTAAAGGAAGAGATTAATTTTTTACATCGGTTCTCAGAGCTCAACTGACACTTATTATATCGATCCCGAAATTATTTTAGGGAAAATCAACATCGGTGGGATTTGAACTCAATTTAAAGACCCCGAATACACACGCTGATGATTGTGTGATATCTCGCGATATCAAATCTAATAATAACGGTTGCAAATCTTAGTAAAAGAATAACAATTTTAGGGCAATGGATTTAGTTGTTTGCATTTAATTCAGTACTTGAGACCCCGAACGGATTAATGGCAAATTCAATCGTAGAGGGATTTGAACTCCGCAAAAAACAAAGTTGCTAAGTATTTTTGTCGAATGTTCTGACAACGGTGTCACATCCCTGTTTTCCTACGCGATTAGAATATTAATAACCATTTCTACAATAAACGGTCATCATGTCTGAAATATTTGGGAAAAGGTCGGTTGACTACATCGTCGCTCCTGTTTCATTGGTAGCTATTTCATCGACCAAGAAATGATAAAAGGCGGAGACGACCTCAGCAGAATTTGAACTCCGGAATAAAGTCAGAAGAAATTTTAAGTATTTTGTCCGACGTGCTAACGATTCTGCCAGCTCACAACAACGACAACAACAGCAAAATACATAAAAAACAACAACAATAATAGTAATACTAATAATAATTTCAAATTTTGGCACAAAGCCAGCAATGTGGAGGAGAGAAATCAATAACATCGACCCCATTCTTTAACTGGTACTTATTTCATCGACCCTGAAGGGATAAAAGACAAAGTCGACCTCGACGGAATTTGAACTCAGAAAAGACGGACGAAATGTCGCGAAATCTGACATACTAACGATTTTGCCAGCTGACATCAACAGCCAGAAAAATCTGAAACATCATCAGCAACAACAACAACAGCATCAATAACAATAACACGAATACTAACAATACTACTATTAATAAATTTCCATCAACATCAACGATGTATTAAAGGAGTAAGAGTCTGCTGGGTCGACTTTGCCTTTCATCCTTTCGGGGTCGATAGATTAAGTACCAGTTGCATTCTGGGGTCGATCTAATCGACTGTCGCCCCCTCCCCAAAAATTGTGCCTAGAGTAGAAAAGATTAAAGGTGGAAGATAGGAGTAACGAGAAAAAAAGTAAAAAAAAAACACAACGTAATGTCAGCGAAAACAACAAAAATAACAAAGACAACAATAATAATAACAATAAAAACAACAACAATCACAAGAAAAATGAAGTGTAACATAGGAGAAATGAGGTTCTCGCTTCTGCTGGGATTTGCATTTCATCTCCCAGTTGTTGTTGTTGTCGGTTTTTAGGAGTTGAAGTAGCAACACCTGGGAATGTGCATGGTTTCTTGAAGAGCAAGATTAACATTTAAGGTTATAAATAAACGACAGCTAAAGAGATAATATGCAGAAATGTCATCTTCAACAGCACAAACAATTCCATAAACATATTATATATCAAACACGATCGCACACATTAACAAACGCACACACACACACACACACACACACACACACACACACGCGCAGGCGCACACGCTCATGCACGGGCACCACAAGTGTTAATTAGCGGTATACATACGCATCAATATCTTATTCTTTCACTTTCTCTCTTTACATTTTTCACTCAGGTGCAAAATCAATACCTGCATACGTACCATCGCATTGCGAAGACCTCTCTCTCTCTCTCTCTCTCTCTTTCTCTCTCTCTCAGTCTAGCAATCTATCTATCTATCTATCTATCTATCTATCTATCTATCTATCTATCTATCTATCTATCTATCTATCTATCTATCTATCTATCTGTCTGTCTGTCTATTTGTCAGTCTGTGTGTCTGTCTCTGTCTGACTGTGTTTGTCTATCTATCTATTTAACTATCACCTGTCTGTCTATCTATCGTATGCTTACTCGCATGCACATAAAAATATATGTATGGATATATATATATATATATATATACGTATATACTCACGCATTTCACGCATGCATACACATGCATAATGTAGGTTCACATAAGCAGCCAGAAGTTTTGTGTGTGTGTGTCTGTGTGTGTATGTGTGCATATCTTTTTATTCTGTGCGTATGTGTTTTTCTGTGTGTGAATGTGTATGTGTCCAACTATACGTGTACATGTGTCAGAAGGTGCGAGAAACAGTAAACGCCCATATATTCACTCCCTCAAATGCAAGTAAACACACCCACACACACACACAACACACACACACACACACGCGCAGGCGCACACGCTCATGCACGGGCACCACAAGTGTTAATTAGCGGTATACATACGCATCAATATCTTATTCTTTCACTTTCTCTCTTTACATTTTTCACTCAGGTGCAAAATCAATACCTGCATACGTACCATCGCATTGCGAAGACCTCTCTCTCTCTCTCTCTCTCTCTTTCTCTCTCTCTCAGTCTAGCAATCTATCTATCTATCTATCTATCTATCTATCTATCTATCTATCTATCTATCTATCTATCTATCTATCTATCTATCTGTCTGTCTGTCTATTTGTCAGTCTGTGTGTCTGTCTCTGTCTGACTGTGTTTGTCTATCTATCTATTTAACTATCACCTGTCTGTCTATCTATCGTATGCTTACTCGCATGCACATAAAAATATATATGTATGGATATATATATATATATATATATACGTATATACTCACGCATTTCACGCATGCATACACATGCATAATGTAGGTTCACATAAGCAGCCAGAAGTTTTGTGTGTGTGTGTCTGTGTGTGTATGTGTGCATATCTTTTTATTCTGTGCGTATGTGTTTTTCTGTGTGTGAATGTGTATGTGTCCAACTATATGTGTACATGTGTCAGAAGGTGCGAGAAACAGTAAACGCCCATATATTCACTCCCTCAAATGCAAGTAAACACACCCACACACACACACACACACACACACACATCCATACACACACACATTCTCATATAATACCGCGTGAAAATCGAATCCGTGAAACTTGGAGTAACTGTTAGGGAATTCTACAACTTCTATCGTATCCAACTCTTTAGTGAAGGGGGACTCTCTGTTGAGCTTGATCGATAATGTTTTTGCGTGTGTACTATAGCATACATAGTTGGATACAAAACAGATACACATCTTCATCTATACAGAGATGCGTAGGCGCAGGTGTAGCTATGTGGTAAGACGATTGCTGTCCAACCACATGGTTCTGTGTTCAGTCCCACTGCGTGGCACCTCGAGCAAGTTTCTTCTGCTATTACTTCGGTTTACTAATACTCAGGTGCAAAATCAATATCTTCATACGTACCATCGCATTGCGAAGACCTTACTCGTTCTCTCTCTACCTCACTTTCTCTCTCTCTAGCAAGCTATCGATCTCTCTCTCTCCTCCTCTCTAGCAATCTACCTACCTATCTATCTATCTATCCATCTATCCATCTATCTATCTATCCATCTATCCATCCATCCATCCATCCATCCATCAATCCATCTATCTATCTATCTATCTATCTATCTATCTATCTATCTATCTATCTATCTATCTATCTATCTATCAATCTATCTATCTATCTATCAATCTATCTATCTATCAATCTATCTATCTATCTATCAATCTATCTATCTATCTATCTATCTATCTATCTATCTATCTATCTATCTATCTATCTATCTATCTATCAATCTATCTATCTATCTATCAATCTATCTATCTATCTACCTACCTACCTACCTATGTATCTATCTATATCTATCTATCTATCTATCTATCTATCCATCTTTCTATCTATCTATCTATCTATCTATCTATCTACACATAGACACACACATACCCATGTATATTTATGCACGTATATATTTTGTATGAATATATGTATATGTATGATGACTTTGCGTCTTTGTGTGTTGGCCACCACGGTTTCACAAGTAGAAAAAGTACCAAGCTAAACTTAATATGCACTCGGGTCGACTTAATCGACAAAAAAATTATCTTTCAAGGCAGTGCCCCAGGATGACTACAGTGTAATGACTGAGACAAGTAAACGATAATAAAAAGAGATACGGACACACACATGCACACACATGCACACACACACACACACATATATATATACACACACACGTGTTTCTATGCCTGTGTGTGCTTAACTACGCACAAAATATATGCCTAAATGTATGTGATAAACTCGACAAGAAATGAAACATTTATTAGAAGGACGTGTGACCTGTAAGCAAACAGCCTAAATAACAAGTAAATACATAAAATTTATTTTGCTTTTGTTTGGATTCAAATTTGTTGACAGATGAAATCTGTTCACTTATAATGCATGTTTTGGGTGTAACGTATGTATCAATGATACACCCCTTCTATTCAACGAAGAAAGGATTTTCCTCTTCTTTTCTCACACACACTGGCATTCATACATCAACATGTCTACCAGGGCCATCTACTCGAAAAATCAGTGAAATCTCTCTAAAACATCTTCTTTTGCTCTTGTCTTTAAAGTAACGAATGTTGCGCGAATGAAACATTAGAGATTGTTGTCTTCCATTTGTCGTCTGATAGAAAACAAGGCGGTCTCATCAGAAACAATGTTCTTCTTCATAGGTTTCCTCCATCTTGATCGGCCTTAGAAGAAGCAATATGTTACACGTTGTGCATCGACTCGTCTTCACACCATAAATGTGACACGTTAACTAATAGCTTTGCCAAAGATTGCCCCCCCCCGTGTTACCAAATTTAATTACAATCTATTTCAATCAACTCGTGAAGAAATCCCTGGACGATAGGTCGCATGATATTAATAAGACGGAGCTTTTGCTTAAGATTCACGTCTAAAATATAATGCAATATCTAAGTGGAGGTTAAAGGGTGGGATTTATAGAATTTCTTCCAGATCTTTAAGTGCTGAGTTCAAATTCTGTCAAAATTACATTGAACTTTCTTTGTAATGAGATCGATGAAATATGGAACCATTTAATCACAGGAGACAAAACAATCGATTACACTCATCTGCCGAATTTAAGTTTTCGAGCTCTGCGCCAGGAATTTAATATCTTAGGGGACGTGATGGAGTAGAACCTGGAGTGGTCGAAATGATAGAGTATCGAACAAAATTCTAAACAAATTTTTGATCCAGGAATTAATTGATTGTATCCTCTCATAAACATTGTAACCTAATATAAATTCATTATGCATTAATTTTATAATCGAAGTGAATAATGAGGTAAAATTATTTACTTTCACTTTTAATAAACTATGGAAAAACATTAGCATAACATCATGCATTTCTCCTCTTGTAAAACATTTTTTCCCCAGTTTATTGTGCCCAGTTTGAAAAATAATTTTCTGACAGGAATAAAGCAAGTTTTAACAGCTGAGGTTTTGATATGGAGGCAGGGTTTCGAAGCCTGTTGACGTCAGCCATTTTATTGATACACATATGGCATTGCAGAACGCCATGAATATTAAGAGAACAAAAAAAAAAGACCTCCTTTCTCTTATTAATTTCTTATATGGTCAAAGTTTTCTTGGGAAATATAAAGTGAAAGTATATCGCAACTGATTGGCCTAGCGCTTCGAAAAGAGCTGATGTCCACGAGTTATTGATAATGTTCTACATTGTTCAAATTCTAAAGCTTCGAAGTATATTGTTTGTATTTGTTTTAGCGTTATTTTATTCTTTTTCTTCTAATTGGAAGTAGAAATTTTTTTCCTAAGATAAGAAATATGGAATGGTGAGAGAATGAAATATAGAAGAAGGCTTTCAAGTCTGGAAATGAGGTGATCTCGTTATAGTAACGCATCAAAGGCGGAAAATTTCTTACAAAATTTGGCGTCCATAGAATACAATAAATATGTAAGAAGGAGAACAGAAGGGGACAATAAGGATGAAAAGAAAAAAAGGGGAAGGAGACAAAAAGGGATGAAGAAAAAAGTGGACGAAGAAAGAGAAGGGAACGAAAAAGAACAAAAAGCAGAAAAGATGAAAAGGATTAAGAAAAGGAAGAGGTGGAGGAAGAAGAAAAAGATTAGAATGCTAACGACGATGGTGGTGACGATGATGCTGCTGCTGATGATGATGATACTGCTAACATACGGAAAATGATGGTTATGATGATGACAAAATTATGAGTACGGAGAAGATAATGATAGTGATGATGACCAGGAATATATTAGGATTACATTCATTATGTTGATGATGCTAATGATAATGATGACGACGACGACGACGACGATAAAACTACGAAAAAATGAAAAGTGATTTTGTTTGTCCGAACAGAAATGACAAATGACTTTCGTTGAAAAATGCTTAATTAGGAGAAGCCGTGGCATAAAGTTAAACTTGAAATTAATATCAATAGAAATTGAAATAGCGTTTTAGTTGTCGCAATATAGGATCTAATTTCGCCATATATTTCAATTGAATAAAGGGCACAATAAATAAGAAACTTCTAGATAGACAATGCTTGTGATGAGGACATTTTGGGCATGACTCCACAGCAAGAATCTGCACATTAAAGATTATTTGTGGCAAAACGACAAAATCACCAGAGCAAGAACAGGGTCTTCGTGGATTCCATGCTAAAGGGAGGAACACCAAAAATCATAGAGAAATAGACAACAGATACACGCACAAACAACAGATACGTGTATGTATGTGTGTATGGATCTGTCTGTCTGTCTGAGAGATAAATGCATATAGTTACACTCAGTCTTCCGTATTAATCTTTCAATATATGTATTTATATATATATATATATATATATTATATATATATATATATATATATATATATATATATATATATATATATATATATATATATCTATATATATATATATATATATATATATTGTTGTGTCTGGGGAGAGTCAGAATCTTGCAAACCAAATCCCAAAACGAAATATATATATATATATGTGTAGATGCATTCACACTGTCGTGTGCTGAAAAGTTCCTGGCTTTCGGTAAAAGAATAGCAGAGGATCAGTTACTTATGATATTCAACGAATTACCCTCTCCAATTAAGAAACTTGTGGCAGTGGTCCGTCAGTTTGTTTTTCTAAGCCCTATAAAAGAACTTGGCAAGTCGGGACACCAACCAGGTCTTTGACGATACCCTTAAAGTCAAGAACTCAGCAACAGTTTGTATGAAATATAAGAATGACCGACCCACTCTTCATCGATATACACATACTCGTACACACATGAATGTATGTGAGTATACATAAATATATATATATATTTAGAATTATATAGATAGATCGCTAGATTGATACACATACATTCCTGTATACTGGTGCATGTGTGCATGTGTGGATATTTGGCTGCAATATAATTCAACAAATATATATATATTGATAGATACAGAGAGATAGAAATAAAATAGCATATATATATGTATGTATTGCTTCCTTTTCCTGAGCGCCTATTAATAATAATACTGTAATTGTTCCATTGTTGTTGTTTTTTTGTTTCCCGTTTGGATTAAAATTATATATATATATATATATATATATATATATATATATACATGCATATATATGTTTATTATATATATATATGTATATCTATATAGACATATATGTATATAGATACATATACATATACGTGTGTGTATGTGTGTATGTGTGTGCATATATATATATATATGCAATATATATATATATATATATATATATATATATGTATATATATATGCAATATATATGCAATATATATATATATATATATGCATATATAATATA
>NC_043007.1:6891890-6899390 GCF_006345805.1 Octopus sinensis | reverse complement strand
ATGTCATTTTGTTTCTTTCTTTGCCTGACTTTTTGCCTGGCTATCGTTCTCTGCCTCATACACAGTATCACGTATACTCTCTTTCTCTCTCTCTCTCTCTCTCCTCTCTCTCTCTCTCACTTCCTCTCTCTTTCCATCCCTTTCACTTTGTGTATATGGATCAACACCCTACCGTTATAATATCAGTATAAAATTTAATCTATTTCTACTTTACGTTTTGTATATTTGCCAATGTCGTTTTTGCTATTGTTGTTGTTGCTGTTGTAATTGTTTATTAATGTTGTTTTTATTTTTATATTGAGAAACAAGCGACACAATCAATTCAGGTGAACGAAGCCCAACATAAGAGCACTTGCTTTAATATATTCCACTCCACCAAGTATAGAAAACACTATTACGTATGTAGAAGGATAGAAGTTATATGTAGAGAGAAGGTCACATCAAATTGTTGTTATGATATTTCGGCGTCCACTCATTGTTCTTGGTCTTTGTTTAATTCCCAGACAACCTTGATCTAACAAACCTATGATCAAAGTCATTCCAAGCATGACCATCTCTTATTATTGTTATTATTATTATTATTATTATTATTATTATTATTATTATTATTATTATTATTATAAAACGTATTTATTTCTTTTGGAAATGGAAGTGTTGGGATTGCGGAATGTACCGTGACCACTTCTGACAGGTTTAGACGACCCGAAAAGGAACAATTTTTCGGTTAGGTATTGAAACGTATATAATACTGCACAAAAAAAAAGAAAAAAAGAAAAGGAAAACGTATTATATTATAAATTAAAGCACACATCCACATTTACGAATTGATATGGTTCAAATGGCCGAAAATTCGAAGTCACTATCAATAGCATCTTTGTTTAAGAATATGTTTGTACACAACAAAAGCAAAGAGTAACTCAGCAGATTAAAGTAAAATTGTTTCTTTTATAACTGAACATAAAAAGAAAAGGTAACTTAACTTTATACACACACACACACACAGAGAAGCACGCGCATTCACCCATATAAATGTAAATGCATATCCATACGATATACATATGTTCAGATATACAACCAAATAAGAATGAATGTATGCGGATATGTATTATATATATATATATATATATATATGTGTGTGTGTGTGTGTGTGTGTGTGTGTGTGTGTGTAATAATATTTTGTGCACGTATATATATGTGAATACATACATGTATATATATGTGTGTCTAGAATTATTTTGTGCGTATATATTTGCTTATATACAAGTGTGTGTGTGTGTGTGTATGAAGTTCTTGCAATGGATTTACGAAAACAGCTATACGTTATGAGTGCATCAAGTATGTATGCTGGAGGATCAGAACGAAGTTTACTAGGAATGTGCGATGTGACCTTTTGAAGATCTTTTGATGTATTACTTTAGCCTTAAATAGCTTCATTCAATCTCCCAACATATTGTAATATCCATATTCGTACACAAGTTCTTCAAAAGTCTTTGGATATCACGTTAGTATACAAATCTAATATTTACATCTTCCCTTCCCTTTGACGAAGATCCAAGCAATAGACTTCCCCACATAATGCACAAGTGAAATTATTTCGTTTTTATGGATTCGCAAACTATAATCATGAGGATATTTAAATACCTATACACAGTGTTGCACTTCGCCAAATTTAACAACCCATACTCTACAAAACTTCCCGACTGAGCTACTATCTATATCTTTCCTTAAAGTTTGGTGATTTAGCAAACCAAATTAGTTATGAGAAAATAAAAAATGAAGAAGAAAACCATTCTGGAGCACTTTCTTTACTTAAATAGTTTACTTACTAACCATAGTTTTTTTTTGCCTATAAGTACATAGATATAAAAACGGGTGTGTTGATTGTTATTTTTACCTCATTACAATTAATTTTGAAATAATTTACAGAGAATTCAGTAAATCAATGAATTTTAAAACAAAGAGGTTTTTCATTGTAAAAAGAAATCTATTAACTTTTAATTACGAAGGCAAAATTATTCCCTAATAGAACCAAGAACGTTTAGAAATGTCCAACTACTCTCATTCTGTGTCTCTGCACCAATTCCACTGCATTTCCTTTTTCAAGGAGTTAACAAAATAACTCATATTGTATACCGTTTAATTTTTGATTGCTGCATATGTTTATGTTTAAAGAATGAAAGTGTTCGATTATAATCCAAATATTGAAAGAACGAATGTATTTGATAATGAAATTATTTTGTCCGTAATTTGGCTACTTCAGCATTCTGGAAACTATCGGTAAATTGAACTCTATTAAGAATGAATTATAATCTTCTACCCTTATATTCTAAATTACATAAAAATAAAAAAAGATTTTGGGAAATCGTAATGTTCTTTTTAAGTATATTATTTGGTAGGTAATTAATTTCTAAATAACTTCTTGGAATTTTCCGGAAAATGATGCTCACCTGTGTCTGGGAAAGAATGGGTAAGTTTATTTACTGTTTGTATAGTAGAATATAACAGTCCATTTCCCTTGTTGGTCAGGTGTCAGTGAAAAGAAGAGAGAAAAATAAAGCTGAAAGGTGGAATTGATAAAGAGATGGCTAAGCAAGAAGAATAAGAAACCAAAAGAGATGAGGTGAATAAGAAGGTTCAAAAAGTTGGACAGCTCAAATAACCACATGTAGCCAAACATGTAAAGTTGCAGATTAATGCCACTGAGTGGATGTATAGGGCTCATGGATGTTGTAGGAAGGACAGAATAAATAATCCACACAGTTCTAACAATAAAGAATAATGAAATATTTTGGGGTGGATGGGCATGGGTAAGAAAATGGATCGAAGCATGCATGTGGATAGTTACGATGGCAGATTAGATTATTAGGAGTAAAAACGAAAAGAGCGGGTGGGGGAAACATATTAGAAATACACTATTAAACCCACGTTTATATTCCCACAAATATAAGCAACAGCGTCCATATTTCCACACAGTTACATACGAGTACATGTTTCTTTCCACACACTTTCACATCAAAACATTAATGAATAAACTGAATTACTACGCAGTTTGACAAAGGTTAGAGTCACATTAAGTAATAGTTTTTAAACTTTGAGTTTGCTCATTATCTGCTTCATAAAAACAACCGTCTCTTTTGCTAAGTCATCGAGAATGAATTAATTAACTAAAATAAAAATTAACGATAATGAGTTAGAAAACAGTGACCTGACTAAAGACTTAAAGTACTTTATTAACTAACGCCTGATATTCATATCGTTTTCTTTTTCTTATTTGATATACCAAAAATAACAGATAACATCCTAAAGTACAACTTCAAACAAGATCACTTTGAGGAATCATTTTCTTAATGCTATGACGATGATATGTGATGGAAATACGAAAAATATGTTTGCAGCGAAAATATATACAATTAGCTGAACAGTATTGATAGGGAAAAATAAACAAAAATAAAACAAAATGAAGTGAAACAGTAGAACAACACCTGTTTTATTAACCTCGCTAAAACCCATAAATCACTGATATCAATGGCTGCGTCACCACGTTGCAAGATTACACTTTCATGAAGTCTGTTTGTTTGTGTGTGTGTCTGTGTGTGTGTGTGTGTGTGTGTGTGTGTATCTGTTTTTGTGTTTTTCGTGTGTGTGTGTGTGGGTATATCTTATCGAACACCGTCATTATTTTATTTTGATATTTCGTATTTCATCTACATTGCCCCGCCATCGAATCAATAAAAGCTAAGCCAGAATCGTTGGCATGCCGAGCAAAAAATGCTTAACCGCCTTTCGCCCATTTTGACGTTCCGATTTCGAATCTCGCTGAGGTCGAGTTTGCTTTTCATCCGTTTGGGGCTGATGAAAAGGGTATCAATCGAATACAGAGATCGATGTAATCGGCTTAATTCTCCTCTAAAACTGCCAAAATTTGAAGTATATTTACCATTTGGAAACCTAAAAAATGAAATTATACTGTATACTTGGAAGGCAATAAGATTCAGGATAGCAGTGAGTAATAAAAGACATTGGTAAATTGATTCCCTTCTTAGTGCACAGGAATGTTGGAATCGGACTTACACATTCAGTCAATCACAAAGTAACCCCCTCATCACCTCACTTCATTCTTCATATTACCATTCCCATTAACCCACTTTCGATGGTCTGATCAGAATACTGAACCTTTCTTATTGTATCCTATATTGTAAATTCATTTATGTTAGGGTTACAGAAAAAATATATGCTAACATTGAAATAAGAAATGAATATATCAACTGTGCTTGACGGAAATTTAACAAACCTTAGTTAATGTTAAATGTCTCCAGAAAATTTGAATGATAAATATGTATAGGTCGTACTTGCACGTAACATATATATATATATATATATATATATATATATATATATATATATATATATATATATATATATATATATATATATATATATATATATGTATATATATATATATACATATATTTGTTTTGTACACCACCTGTCTTCGTCTTTTGTTTTTGTTTTTTTCGTAAAGTCTCCATATATACATACAAAGTAAACAGAAAACTTTCTGTTCGCTGTATATTTGATTCCTGATGAATTCATGTTTATCTTTGGCATTACCTGTAATCCATGAGAATAATGTACTTGCATATGTATGTCGAGGGCTGGTAATTATACCGGTAGTATAATTTATATTTTTATCCCTTAGGCGGTTATTCCAACCTCTAACTCTACAAACCTATATTTATTTCATCGTGTTTTATTTCTGTTAAAGTTTGTAGGCTCGAAACGAAATGATTTTCAAACCTTCCCCAGCGTTAAACTAATACACTTGTCTTATACACCTGCCTTCACCTTTTGTTTTTCTGTAAATTTCAACTATATATATATATATATATATTTATATATAAATTAATAATAAAATATTAGGGAATAAATCCAACTTACATGGAAAAATCGGATTTAGGATTAAATCCATTTTATAGTATAAATATATTATATTATATATAATAAATTAGAGATAAAACCTCTATTAGGCAAATCAAACAATGAAAAACATAAGCCAATACATAAAATTAATTTAATCATATTAATTTAATATATATCAAAAGTATTAAAAGTTTAATAAAAGATAAAGAGTAAAACACTACGATCGTTTCATGGCTGTACAATTCGAATAACAATAATTTTAATTCAACTAATAATTTGAGTTATGGTTACAGTCAATCTTCAGGTTAATTGAAATATCTAAAAAATAATATATATATTCTTTTTCATTTTGAAGACAAACACTGATAGCGACTTCGTAACTTCGAAGTTTCTGCTTCCTGCCTGACATCAAACTGGGTTACTTTAAACTTCGTGACTTTAAATAATTTTGGGAATGTTGTACATTTGTTAGTGGAATTAGCCATTTCTTGGAAGTCCCTCTCAACGTTTTCTTGAAAAAAATTGATAAAATATGTACTCTGCTGATCCTTTAATCTACTCTTAAATTGTTTTTATATATAAGTTCATGCAAATACAATGATCCACATGTATGTATGTATATGTGCGTATAATACGAGAAAGTGAACAAGCGGAAGTAGTTCTCATCACATATAGTTAGAGTAGTATCCTCAAAGTAGCCTCAAATCTTCAGGCTCTTTAGGAGTTCGGGGAAGGCGGGGAAAAAAGACACATAAATAGCTCTCCATACGCCCTGGTGCTGATCGTCTCATTCTCACCTCTATGATATTTAGGTAAGATGAGAATCTAAATGAGCGTGTTACTCTCTCTCTCTCTCTCTCCTCCCTCTCTTTATACATACATACATACATACATACATACATACATACATACATACATACATACATACATACATACAAACCTACACATATACATACATAAAGGGATGGATATTAAATTATATGTAGAGAGTGAGTACACATATTATATGAAGAGACGTATGAAAATGGAAGCAGATTTTGCAGGACGAGGAATAAAAGGAGATTCAAATACGAGTAAAATGTGTTTGCAATTGATCAAAATAATACGGAAGCTGTAGAGTGATAAGTGTAGCAAATGCTCAACTAAACCGAGTGTCCTCTTGACTCCTATTTGTGTAGTCCATTCCCTTAGAAGCTTCTTGGTCAAGTGCTTAACCTTCTAATAACTTCATCGTTGCTTCCAGCGGTTTTGGACGCCTGGTAAAAACGATTTCCCACAATATTTCTTTTGTGACAATGACATTAAGAATAACAAACAAACAGGCAAAAACAGTAAAACTAAGACTTAGATAATGCGCCCACCAACGGTAGCTCCAGTTTTTAGCACACTAAGGCAACCCTCCAATGTGCGCCTTTATCTCTCAACCTTACAATAAGAGGCCCCCTCGGCATTTGATTTTACAGTATTCCCCACTCATTATACACTTCACACCAGCGGAAAATATAGTTAGAAAACTAAAGCTAACTCGCAAATAACAAATGTATTCCGTTACCTTTCATCTTTTTACTAGTTGCAGCCATTAGACTGCGGCCATGCTGGAGCAACAGCTTGAGGAATTTTAGTCGAACAAATCGACTCCAGTGCTTATTTTAAACATGGTACTTATATTAACCCCTTCGTTTTAACAGTTAGGTAACGAGGTGTTACACCAACATCGGTTGTCGACCAGTGGTAGGGACATGCACAGTATAAAGATATACGCACGCGCAAACGCTCATACACACACGTGCATATATATATATATATATAAATTTTTATTTTCTTAATTTTTCCTCTCGTCACTTTCTGTCGAAGAGCATAGCTTCGAAACGTCAAACAGTTTTCCATTCTTCCCTAGCGTCAAACTAATACACCTCCTAATTCCTCCAAATTCTTTTACTTTTGTTTCCTTGTAGAAAGAAACGAACGACTCTCATATATATATATGTGTGTGTGTGTGTGTGTGTGTGTGTGTGTGTGTGTGATGAGATTATTTCCTTTCTTTTTCCAAAACCGACTCAAGAGGCTTTGGTGAGTGAGAGACTATAGTAGAAGACACTTTCTAAGTTGACACATAGTGAAACTGAACTCGGAACCTTGGTGGTTGAGAAGCAAACATATTTCCACAGAATTACGATTTACGTTTTCTGCTGGAAAAATGTGTAATTTGGTAAAATTTGAAATATTTCACGCCAAACAACGTGAGAGAATATAACAAGTGATGGGCCTCTCGTCAAGTGACCAGTGTCCATTTCTTCTACGAGAAACTTTCATCTTTATTCTTTACATAATACTTGTGTTTTTAAATCAAGGATGAGAATTATTCTATTTTCGGGTGGCGCCCCCGAGTTTAGCAGCCCCGACAATAACCTATTTGCTCAGAGAGTAATATTACCACTGCACTGACTCACATCAACTGTATTGATCAGTTATATATATATATATCACCGCTTTTAAATATATATTTTAACAATTTGAAATATGAGGAATAATATGATATAAGGTATATGACTGCTAATAGAAAAAGTATTTTGGTAAATA